>NC_081435.1:64198336-64363336 GCF_949786415.1 Peromyscus eremicus | reverse complement strand
TATGGAGAACCCTGGCAGGAGAGAAGTGCTCCTAAACACGCTGAATATTTCATTTCTGTGGGGAAATGTGGTGATTCATCTTTCCTGCGCATATGTAACTGATTCAGCCTAAAGGTGCATTTAAATAATAATAATTAGCTTGAAGGAGCCTAAAGGGGATATTTACATCTTTGTATGTGGGCTCCTCCTCCAGTGATGGATGGTGGACAGGGCTGCCTGGCCTGCTGCCTCCACCGCCGCTTACTTTCTGGGGAGCCAGGGGTGGGGGTGGGGGCGCCGGCAGGTCCGAGCCTCCGGGGTCCCCCAGCTTCCCATCTTCCTGTAGCAGCCTGGAGGAGTTCAGCGCAAGAGGGAAAGCGCCCGTGGCGGGCGTCGTGCGGTCCCGGCCGCTCCCCTTCTCCGACAGCCCTCGGCCTTGGAGGAACCGGCCACCGCCAACCAGGGAGTCTCCGAGAAGGACCCCGGTCTCCTCATCCTCTTCCTCTTCGTCTTCGAGGTCTCGACCGTCCTCCTCTTCCTCGCCTTCGAGTGGCTTGTGGCCCTCCACATCCACCTCTTGCTCTTCCTCCTCGTCCTCCTCGTCTTCCGAGCTGTCCTCGCTGGGGTAGCTGCAGCTGGTGCCCTCGGGGGACAGAAGGCCTCGGTGGTGCGGCTGTGGGGCCAGCGGGGGCGGCGGCGGCGGGGGCGGCGGGCCTGGGTGGTGGCGCTCCGACCCAGGCTCCTCGGGCTGTGGCGGCAGCAGCAGCAGTGGCGACGGCGGCTGCGGAGGGTGGTGATGGTGGTGGTGTGGGTGGTGATGGTGGTGGTGGTGGTGCGCTGGGGCAGAGTGGGGCGCGCCCGCCGACGCCCCGTGCAGCTTGGCCAGGCTCTCCGCGTCGTCCTTGCCGCCCACGGGCCGGAAGGCGCTGGAATGGTGGTAGCTGCCGCTGCCCGCCTTGCGCCCTTCCAAGAGGTGCGGGTGATGGGGCGCCGGCACACGAGTGCCCGCAGGGCCAGCTCCGGAGGACGCAGTCCCGGTCCCGGACGTCACTCCCGGCTCTGCGGGTGGCGTGGACCCGGCGCTGCAGTCCCCGCCGCTGCCGCCCGGGGGCGACTCGAAGAGCGCGTCTCGTGCTCCCGCGCCCCCAGCAGCGGGAGGACCGGAGCCAGGGCCGTTGGCCACCACGGGGGGAGGCTGGCCCGGCGGGGGCGCTGTCTCGGCACTGCCACCCACGCTACCCGGCTCGGCCAGGTCCAGGAAGGCCTGGCGCAGCAGGGTCGGGCTGTCACCCAGCGCGCAGCCAAGCGCAGACGGTGGCTGCGGAGGGGGCTGTAGGTAGGTGGGTACCGGCAGCCCGCCGGGGGTCCGCGGTGGCCAGAACATGCAGAAAGGCGGATAGAAGGCGTCCTTGCGGCCCGCGGGCCAGAAGAGACCCGACAGACCGGCCTTGGGCGCCGCACCTGTGCTCCCGGCGCCCGCTCCCCCCAGGGCCTCGGCCGCTGCGCCCGCGTCCTCCTTCTTGTGGCACAAGCCAAAGGCTGCGGCCGCGGCCGGGAAGGTGTAAGGATGCGGGAAGAGGCCCCCGCAGCCCGGGAACTTCTGCAGCACGCCCCCAAAGGAACCCTTGCTGGGCACAGGGATGACTGGGTAGCTGCGTGGGCCTTTGGTGCCAGCTGCCGCACCAGCCCCCGCACTGGCGCCCACGCCCACGCCGGTCACGCATCCACCCCCAGCACCACCTGCACCTGGCCCGGCCCCGCCTGTGGCCGCCGCCACCGAGAGGCTGGCGGCGGCTGCGGAAAGGCTGGCTGCCGCCACCACGGCTGCCTCCTGGAGGGAATCGTCGTCGTCGTCGAAGCGCGGCCGCTTGTGATGGGCGTGCGGTGCGCCCGCCAGCTCAGCCAAGGGTGGTGGTGGCGGCGGAGGGGGTGGCGCGCCCAGCAGGTGCGGGCCCAGCAGGCCCCCGCCCCCGGCCACCGCGGCTGCGGCCGCCACCGCAGCTGCCTTGACGGAACTGAGCGGGTGACAGGCCGGGTGCGCGCTGGGCTGAGGCAGCGCTCGCTTGCGGCTGCCACCGTTGAACATGGCCTTGACGTCCTCCCAGGCGAAGACGAGCTCGTCTTGAGGGCTCTTGTCTGTGAGCTTGAGATGGCGGCGCCAGGAATTGAAGTTGGCGGCGTCTGGCTGCGTGTACTTGGCGTCCGGGGTGCGGTGGGAGTGGAAAATAAACTTGTTGGGTGAGAAGTACATGTTGCAGTAGCTGCATTTGATGCACTTGGCGCGAGAGCTGTTGTAGCGCGCTGGGATGAAGCTGCCACGGCAGCCCCAGGCGCACTCGTGCGACACGTCGAAGGCGAAGTTGTCCGGCAGCTTGGGCGGCCGGTTTTCGCCCAGGAATGACTTACAAAGGCGCTCGGCCTCGCGCTTGGTGATCATGCCGCAGCGCCGCGAGGAGATGGGCATGGCCCCAGCGCGCCGCAGGATCTCCAGTTGGACAGGCGTGCACTGCACGCACGTGATGCCCAGCGCCACGCGGCGGTTGTGGATCTCGTTGTAGCTGAAGTTCTTGAGAAGGGTGTTGGAGATCTGCGCCAGGCACAGGCGTTCCTGCCCGTCGATCACCAAGGACACGATGGGAATGCCATAGAGGATCACCTGGCCCACCTGGTTGGGCTTGAGGTTGGTGTGGCCCGGCCGTGGCTGGCTCAGTGCGTCGGGCTGGAAGGCGCTCGAAGGCGATGCGAGCAGGATGTCGTTGGGCCCCGGCAGTGGGCTGGAAGCCATCTCCTCCACTGCGGAAGCGCGGGCTTAGCGCTCCGGGTTTGCCTTGGAGACTGGAAAGGAAAGGAGAAAGTTGACTTGAACCTCCCGGTCTTAAGACAGAGGGGAGGGATGAGAACTAACTGAAAATGACAATAGCTCCTTGCCTTGATTAAGACGCGGTTATTACTGGGTAACCGAGCGAGTTTCAGATGTACAAAGGTCATCTTTTAAAATTCCCCTCAAGGTCGCCCTTGAGAAAGTTCAGCGACTTGGAGTTAGCAATTTGTCTTCTGTCCTACTCGTCCCAAGTAAATTCGGTCCACCTGTCTGCCTATCTATTTATTGGTTTCAGCAAATTCCTAAGAAACTCAGGACATCCCCGATTTATGGAATAAGTTGATTGTTGGAACAAGATATGTGCCCGATAGGAATTAGGAAGAAATGACTGTTGTCGTTAATGACGTACAAGTCATGAGGAACTCCGGCTTGGCCATCAACGTTAAAGTTGAGAGAGAGAGAGAGAGAGAGAGAGAGAGAGAGAGAGAGAGAGAGAGAGATATCATTCAGATGTGCCTGAAAAAAATTGATTTTGGTTAAAACAAATTCAACCCAAACATTTTGAAAAGTGATTTTTGTGGTGTCTGTGGTTTCCTCGGGTGAGGTTCACTACTGGTTGAAACATTGCTCATTAAAGTAAAACGAAATCTCTTCTTCCCTGTCCTTGCTATTAGGTATTATTTTATTTACTGTAATTAGAAAATTTGAGGGCTGCATGATTGCTCCCAAATAAAGTATGTCGCTTTCAGATTTTCAAAGACCCATTTCATGATATAAGGACTTCTAGTTCTAGGTAGGTGGCACAAGAAGAAGTTGGTGACATAAGCATTAAAAAGTCATTTCTGCCATCTTTATACAACGGACGGGTCAGTACAGGCCAACATGTTAAACCCAAAAGCTCGCAAAGAAACAATTCTTGGGGATCATGACTGGCAGAGGTTTAAAAAGTGTATTCAGTTTCGCACAAGTCGACTTCTGTGACATCTGCCCCCTTGGCTGTGTGGATACTGTTCTATGTGGAGAGTGTGCCCAGAAGTAACCATACTTTCCAGATTAGGCAACCAATCGTGGGCGCACTGAAAGTGATGTGTGGGTTCAGTCTGAAATAAAATTCTGATTTCACCAGTCCAGCTGGATACCCCAATGGGGGAAAAATAAATATCCATTAAGTTGGAAATATAGAAAAGGCAGAGCAAAGAAACCTGTGCGAAAATAACAGTAAGTCAAAACAAGTTAAATGGTGCATTCCTCAGGAAAACAAGCTGTGGTCTTCCCGTAGCTACCTGCACCATGCATAGGTCAAAGCTGTCCCGTGACCTGGAAAGTCACCGGTGGCATCGCCCGGCAGCAAACTGGATTTTATTACAGCGATCGCAGAGAACACACTAATCAATCCCCTCGACCAAATGATTACAACGATGTTCCTTCTTTGGACCCCCATGACATCTGAATGACCTCCTCAGACCTGCCGCCCCGAGGATCTTCAGCTCACACTCTGCGCTCCGCGATCTCCAAGAAGGCCGAACAAGCCTTCCTGTTCGAAGGAGAGGATCGCTAGGCGTGTCAGTCACTTCACAGATCAGAGGACATATTTTCGGGGGTTAGGGCATTAAATGGCACTCAAGGCGTGGTGATACTTGAGTCTGACACGACTAGCCCCAGCTTCGGCTGATGACCCTCCCAAGGCTCATTTTTCTCTCAGAGAAGACCGTATTATATCAATAAGACCCTGGGAGAACTCGAACTCTCGCTTCTTAAAAACACGCGCCACGGATGCTGAGTTGGTTCTGCGTTAGGAACCGCAGCCTTCTCGCGGAAGACCCGGCAGAAATGCCTGCTCTTGGGTGTTCCCCTCTTTACCCCCATACCCTTCCAGAAACTCTGTCAGGAGAGACAGAGTAAGATTTCGGTTGGGGTACATTTGAGGGGTGAAAGAAGAGACAATTAAAAGTTAGTTGAACTGAAAAAGGAACCCGACAAACTTCTCCATCTGCCTCATGAGGCAACGACCCTCAAACTCTGGATCTGCTACCCATCATTTCCGAGGCCCGCCGCCCCTCCACCTATGGCAGAAACTCCTCAGCTGGGTTTCTCCAACCGCCAGCTGGGTGCCCAGTCTGGGCGGCCGGCTTCGGGTCGTACCTGGTAACCCCACGATGTCTTTAGGCGCGTGGCTGCCGGCCCATCTTCCGAGGACGCTCGGAGGCGAAGCATCCAAGCGGGTCCTCGAATCCAGCGGGCGGAACTCAGGCGAGCTGAGCGAAGAATCCCGCGCTGGCGCGAGCTAATGGCGCTCGAACCCCGGCGGGGGGCAGAATGAGGGCCTGGGTTGCGGCGGGGTGTCCCCTCCACCGCAGAAAGTGTGGGCACGCGGAAACCCGCGGCAGGCGAGCCCCGAGTGGAGCGCAGTCTGACAGCGCCTTTCTCTGTCTCTGAACTCGTGTCCGATGGAGGGGACGCCACCCAGCGGGCAGGGTGACGTCACCGTCTCCCTGACACTCCACATTAAAGGGCTGGCATGTTACAGGGAGGGAGGAGGAGAGCGAAAGCGAGAAGGAGCTACATTAGAGATCCTTTCCCAGCAGGCACGAAAGCCACCACCTAGCCCAGGGCAACTGACAGCTCCCCATCCTGGGAACCATACAGCAATGAGGCTGGATCCTCTGTTTAGGAATCCAAAGCTGAACTGCTTGCGTGCATGCTAGGGAGATTCTAGAACATTGCAAACTAAGTGCCTGCCTGCCTGAATTAGCCCCTCCTCGAAGTCATCCTCCTTCCTGAACGGTTCCTCCTAGCTGCCTCTGTGTCTGGGAAGATACAAAACGCAGTCAGCTGAGGAGCAGATTTCCTTCAGCACCTCCTCTGAAACACTGCAGGATGAGAGAAAGGAGAGAAGTTTCTACATTGGGTGACCAAGGCGGAAAACTGGGAAAGAGTCGAGAAGAGATGAGTGACCCCAGGTTTGCGCTTGCTTTTCAGAGCAAAGCAGCCACTGAGTCTTGTCTGGTCCACCGTGGGTACAACTGGGTGAAGACACCAGTGGGTGCCAGTGTGCATTCATCTACCAGCGATGGTTAGAACACCCCTGTAACTCATTGTATAAGATCTGTGCAGGCCATGTCAGCACAAAGAAAAAATAGGGTGGTCTATTATAGAGGTCCTCAACCTGACAGGCCTTTGGAAAAATTGAGATTCCTCAAAGAGCATGCAGACCTTCACCCAAAAGGAGCCAACTAGAATGAAAACAAAAATCTTTCCCCATAGTTCTCCAAAGTGAGGCACACCCTGGGATATTAATGAAATGTGCAATGTTATCTCCTAATTGGCTGACTCTTAAGAGCCAGAACAGCCACTGGCCAGTTTATCAGAAACTAAAGAAGCCATTTGCTTGGAGGACGTTCTAAGGAAGGTGCTTGCTGTGTGGGACAGGAGCAGCAAGTTATGTTCTTCCAGTACTATCCTTGATGAAGTCCATTTACTGCCAGACGAAACAGGCTTAGGGATGGATAGTTCTGCTGTAGAAAGGGTAGAACTGTCTCCACTAAGCCCAAAGCCCAACCAGACACCATTACAGCACAAACACACAGCCTCTAAATACAAGTATAAAAATGTGACATCGTAACATGTCTCCAAAGGTTAGCAAAGCCAAGGAGAGCCAGGAAGGGCCTTTGCTCAGGAGGCGCTCTCTCTCTCTCTCTCTCTCTCTCTCTCTCTCTCTCTCTCTCTCTCCCAATATCCTGAAAACAGTTTCAGGGGCATGAAAATGGTGACATTTGTTTGAGGCAAAAGTTTCAAATGGCAGTGAAGTAGTTTTTCATTAATCTCCTTATTTCTAAGGCCACCAAAAGCACAAATTAGACCCTGTCTTAAGGGGCTGAAATCAGCTCAGTGCTTGCTTTCTCTCTAATGCTCCTAGATACCCTGTACAAGATGGAGAACTTAGATTCGGGGGCCTTCAGGTTCATTTGCCTAAAAAGTACCATTGTCAGCTGGGCAGTGGTGGCACTCACCTTTAATCCCAGCACTCAGGAGGCAGAGGCAGGCAGATCTCTGTGAGTTCGAGGCCATCCTGGGCTACAGAGTGAGTTCCAGGAAAGGGGCAAAGCTCCACAGAGAAACCCTGCTCGAAAACCCTCCCAAAAAAAACCAAAAAAAAAAAAATTAAAAGTACCATTGTCATTTTCCAATCTCATCGCCAGGAAGACAAGCCACCCCTAAGCCTATTTCTCTCTCCCCAAGATTCCAGGGCCAAGCCTGCATCTTCCTTCTCCATTGCCTCCTTTTTGGAGTCCAGAGAGCCTACAAAGTAGGTTTGATTTGCTTACTGCCCCGGAACCCAGGATACTGGAAGGAAGAGCTTTAGCTATGCAGAAAGCTGCTAATGGGTGGGCCTTGAGACTGGAACCGGGGTAACAGGAGTTGATCATCTGTCACTGAAGTGCCCCTGGGAAATGCCCGGGTAGTGCTGTAGGGAGGAAGTGCCCCAGGGTCCATGCTTTTTCCGTGCAGCTCCCTTATTTACTAAAAAGACAGATTCCTACTATTAAAAAGGTGTCTTCAAAAGATCTGCTGGGCGGTGGTGGTGAATGTCTTTATTCCCAGCACTGGATCTTTGAGGGTTTGAGGCCAGTGTGGTTTACAAAGCAAGTCCCAGGACAGCCAGAGCTATTACACAGAGAAACCCTGTCTCGAAAAACAACAACAAAAATCTTTCCTTTAAAAAAAAAATTCATCTGTCTGTCTGTCCCTGCAGTGAAGCCCCACCCCGGTAGCCCTGGCAGTCACTTCTTCCTCACCTATCACAGTGATTTGGAGGTTTACTGAATATAAGCCTGATACTTCAGTTTTTAAAAGTTTCACTAGAAAGAGAAATGTGTAGTGGAAGGCTAAATATTTTTATTCAAATACTTATAGGAAGAGTCAGTGTGTTGTTTTCCCAGTGAGTCTGGGTGTCCTGCTGGAAAAAACCAGGGCGGTTTTGCATTCTTGGAATTTCGAAGATTCTTGGAATTTCGAAGGCACAAAATAGTTATTTTCAAAGTGCATTCTGCTCTCAGAGAATCTTGTCTGGTTGTCAGAGTGAGGAGGCGCATGGAAGCCCATTTGAGTTCTGTGAGCAACTCTGCTACCCACTGTCTCAGAGACCCTTTGTTTTAAACAAGTCCCCTGTTGCTGCTCCCCAAGGCTGGGCCAGTCCTTGCCCTGGCATCTGGGACCCTGACAGACCCTGGGAGGAGTAGGCCCAGGCAGGAGAAAGCTGTTTGGGATGAGTTAATCAATGCTTTCCTATTCGAGCGGACATGCATTTTACACGTCGGGACTCTCCTCAGCCTGCTAATTGATTCAAATAGTTTTATTGGTTAAACTGGTGTCACCCGTTTGCATGATCTATCACCGCACAAAGGAGAGCATTTCCACTCCCATCTCCATTCCGGGCCGCTGCGGTTCACCCAGGCCAAGGACAGGTAAAGGAGCCCAGACGCTCGGACCCAAAGGAAAACCACAAACCGAGCCGCCCCCCTCGGAACTGGAGAGGCGAGAGGCGAGGCCTTCAGGCAAGAGCACACGGACAGCACTCCAGCGCTGATGGAATCTTATAGCTAAGGCTATTAACAACTGGTGGAAGGGAGCTCAAACCAAGCCAGGGCGGAGTCCAGCTTCTTCCACTTTGGAAGCGGGTTGCTTCCGCAGGGGATCCGGCTGAGTAGGACGCCCTGGCCAGAGCGAGGGGAGGAGCTGTCCGCGGTGCTTACGCAACGCGTTGCTCCGAGGCTTAACGGATCCTTGACAAAACCTCCCAGCGGGTCGCCATGGGAGCATTAGATTCAGGTTTGGGCAGAGGCAGGGCTCATTACATTTAAGAGGCAGGCAAGAGGTGATGCGGGAATCACACTTCTAACTTCTCACATCTGCCCCGTTTCGAAGATAAACACCTTAATACAATAAATCCATTACAACCAGAAGTTACATAGCAAAAGATTCACCCCTTATTCGCCCCATCACTCCTGTTCCCCTTTTGTTTACACTCTCCGGTAGAAGTATCTCTGTTCCTGTCCTTGACATAGACGCTCCTGGCATGGTATTTCTGTATCAGGCGGGAGACACATGATTTCCCTGTCACTCCCAGGGGTGCGAAAGGAGATCCATAAGGAAACTTGAAGCCTGATGAACAGATGAAGTCACCAAATAAAGGGGATTTGTAGTCACGTGAAGCTGGCACAAATTTCTCTGTGACCACTTCTCAGCTGTGGAACCTTGCTAAGATACCTACGTTTCACAAACTTCACCTGCAAAATGAGGAGATTGACTGGTAGCTCACTGTGTTGAAGTGAGAATTAAATAATATACATATGGTGTGTTTGGCACATTTAATACATGGTGTTTTAAACTGCCCTTCCCTGGAGAATGAGAACAACGGCTCCATCTGTTAGAAGGAGTGCTAGAGAGCATCAACAGCTCCATAAGAAGTAACATCAATGATGCTTCATCTTAATGCAGAGGTGAAACCATGTTACCCCCAGGAATATCAGTTTTTCTCTCTAAAGCTGTAATTTGTCCTTAACTGATAGTGTTTTTTAATGTTTATTTTCTTTTTAATTGCATGTTTTTGTGTGCATCTGTGTGTAGATACGTGCACATGAGAGCGGGTGCCTGAGGATGCCAGAGGTGTTGGATTCTCCTGGAATTGGAGTTAACAGGTATGGTGACCCAACCAGTGTGAGTACTGGGAACTGAACTCTGCAAGAGTAGTATGTGTTCTTCAAATCTGTATATATGTATTCTTTAGGTCACACCAAGTCACCTTTCCAGCCCCAGTATAGCATTATTTATTTATTTCTAGATGGGGTCTTGAAATCTCAATTCTCCTGCATTAGTATACCCACTACTGTGATTACAATCATGTGCCACCACACCAAGTTTTAGTGTTTGTTTTATACACAAGTAGCCAAAAATCCCAACAAATGTTTGCTCATCCCACTTTAAAGAAATTAATAATAAGAATTTCCAAGGATAATGACTGTAATGATAATGATCGCTGACTACTCTCAATTCTCAATTACCATCCTTTCCACAACTTGGCAAGCCTAGCTCTGATTTTCAGTCCATCGACTCATTCAGAGTCATATGAAGTAAAACAAGGACCAGAAGCCAACCAAAGGGTCATTTATGATGGAAATCATAAAGAAACGATAAAGGCCCTTGGAGGCAGATACAACCTTTGAGGATTCTCCTACTAAAAGAGATCCTTCCCCCAGCTGCCTGTGAAAAGCAATGAGAACACCAACTTTCTTGGGGAAGAGAAGAAAAGAGAAAATGCACTCCCAAACTATGTACCCTTAAATTTTTCATGGGAATCAACGATCCCTTCATACGTTCCAAACACACACTTTTGTAAGAAATAGAAACAGCAGGGAAAGAACCAAGTCCTACTTTTTCTTTATTAAAGGAAGCCATTATTACAAGAAAACTTGGACTTAGGTAAATGGCAGAGAAGGCTCTTTATCCATTCGCAGGGACCAGGGACAATTAGGACATTTGCTGCTGGGATTTTCTTTTCTTTTTTTAAACAGAGAATGAGCATTTATTTTCTCAGGGTCCTCCCACACCTACAAACACAGCAAGGCATGTGTGCACATCATTTATAGGAAGTAATAAATCCAGATTGGAGCATGAAGTTAGCATATGTGGTGGTCACTTAAGAAATTTTAGCTGATCAAGATGAAATTCAAAGGCAACGAAAACACCCGAAGATTTGTGGATGCACGCTTTCCCTAAATACACTTGCAAATGAGCATCAAAGAGGAACGGTGACACTGGGAATACGCAGTGCACTAGGCACTCTTCCCTTCCCTCTCCTCTTTCTCCCTCTCCGGGAGCATGCATACACATATGACCCACCCCCTCCACTCCCCTTCTCTGCACACTGAAAAGGAGGGGGTCCTTTGAAATGGAGGTGGTCCCAGCTGGAAAACCCCAGAGCTCATTTAGATCACATCACTTCAGGCTTTTGTCTCTGCTCCTGAATAACCTAGGCTGCTACAACAAAAGGATAGGCATCTACATGGAGTTTTCATTGGCAAAGATGCATCTAAAAGATGCTGCTGTGATAATGAATAACAAGACAAGATGCTCGCTTTTTTTTTTTTTGATTGCCATTCCAAAAGAAGGGAAAGGAGAAAATGGGAGATGGGGGAGAGAGAGAGAGAGAGAGAGAGAGAGAGAGAGAGAGAGAGAGAGAGAGAGATGTAAGAAGCAGAGATTGTGAAAGAGAAAACCAAGGCAAGTATATGGTGGATTCCCACAAGAGTCTTTAATTGTATGAAGATTTCAACTACTACAAAATATATCAAATGGGGCTTGGGTTTATTTTATTCTCTAAGTGGCTCTTTATTTCAGGGAACTAGTTTAAGGAGTGACTGACACAGAGGATGTAGAACAGGACCTTTCACAGCTTGGAAAAGAGAAGGAGGGAGGTGGCTAGGGGGAGGGGTATAGATCGTCTGTTGACGTGTCGCTGGAGAGAAAATGACATAGATACACATTTAACATCTCCCCAGATGACACTGCTAGATGAAACATTAGATTTTATTTTCCGGGGAAATGAAGACATTTTTGTTTTTCTTTGCCTGTTCTTTTCCCCAGTACCACCCACCTGAAAAATCTGCTTTGCCCCAAGCTTGATGCTATTCACCACTACACTAATAAACTACCATGTGCTCTCTGGGTTTCCAGTAAGCAACGTGCCTTTAGCGTTTCTTTTGCATGCAAACGTTAACTTTGTGTTAGCAAAAGGTGACATGACGCATTAGTCAAATGAATCTTATCGTTAGCTACCCCAACTTTGAAGCTTTTAAGTACCAAGATTGAAAGAGGGTTTTTTTTGTTGTTGTTCAAAAAGAAATACCTTGAAACACACAAAAATGAGAAGTTCTTTCAATACTCTGAATATTTGCTGGGTGTCATATTTTCAGGAATATCTCCAGACCAAAGGCAATAAGCATCCCAAACTTTTTCAAAACATATTATGATATCACCAACAAACTCTTAATGTAGGCAAATAATTAAATTTTCCATCTTTTAGAACTGTGTAACCTTGGGTGTCTTAGAAACAAATTGCACAAACAAACCGTGGAGATGAGTACTGAGGGTTCCAAAGGAGACATAATGAACCAACTTTAATTACTAACTTGAAATTAAAAATGTAATATACAGATTTAAATTTATTTTCACCTAAATTGTGTATAAAATTATATGGCTTTTGCAGGCTAAGAAATGCTTTGTAACCAGCCATGCTGCTAAAAAGTCTGAAGTAGTTTCCAAAAGCGAGTTCCCAGACTCACACAGTAATAATGACACATTTATCATTACTGATGACCACCTACTGGGTAATTATTGCTTTGTTACTACTATTACAATCAAGAGATTTCTTTATTTACTGTTAACATTCACTTAAAACTGAATGTTAATGACTGTTCTGAATTCACCAAAGAGAGTTTTCTGTTATATTTCAGAAGTACTTACGTTCTGGTTCAGAAATGGAAAACCACATCATAACAGAATAGAGGACTAGGCAAGCACTTCATCCTCACCTTCTCTTGAGAACATAAATGGCATTCTGAGGATTTCTGGAGCAAAATTCTCTGGCTCAGAATTGCCAAAAGGTCAACATAATGCAACCACTTGACTTGTGCTAATTATGTGAGTATTTTATTACAGGAGAGCCATTCATTATTGATACTTGTTTGCAGTAACTTCCTACCTGGGAGAGTTGTGTTTTATATGAGAAGTAAACAAACCACTGCTGCTCCAGGGCTAACCTCTCCATCTGATTTTTCCTTACCTCTTTGTTTAGTTTCACATTCCTTCTAGGTTTTGTCCCTGTTGGTGAACATACAATCCCAGAAGACTCTCCCCTCTATTCCCCTTGCCCCTTCAGAACTCCTAGTTCTTCAAAGCTCTGGGTTTTTAGATTTGGAGGGGAGTTGATATGGGTGGGAAAACATAACCAACAGACTGCAGACGCTCAAGTCTAAACTCCTTAAGGCTTGGGCAACAATTTTCCTCTTCATAAGCTGCTTGTAATTCCCATTTGAGAAATATCATAAGTCAAGCTGGGCTTTGGAATACTCAGAGATCAGGAGATGAACATTATAAAGAGGGCATGATGGAAACTCGTAAGCAGTAGACAAACTCAGAGGGAGGCTCCTGGAGTCCCTGGCAGGTTTGAGTCTCACAGCCAGTGGTGGTAGTGCAGTCTACAATAACTTTTTTTTAAATGCTTTTGCCAAATTCTACTAGTAAGACACATACCTTTGCTTGTGGGATGGCCTCAAGGAGTCCCAGTGGAATACTACATTGGCTGCTTGGTCCAGAGACTCTAGAGAGTTTTATTCTATAAACTTGTATGGCTAGCTATGCAGTGCTTCCTAGAGAAGCCAAAGGCCTCCAGCCTAAACATAGGAGTTTCTTGGGTTTTCATATATGTTCTGAGACTCCTGCCAGTTTGGATGTAAGATGTCAGAAATCAGCAAGTTGGAGACTGAAGGGAGTTTGAAGTGGAGGTGCTTGTGAGGCAGGAGAGTATTTTTATGAAGGAAGCAGGAAATGGCCTGCTCCCTCCAACTGTGGAGGATGCAGGTGGGAAAGAACCATCTGGAATCTGTCATCCCAAGGTATGCTTGGATCTCTTGAGAAGGATGAAATGGTGCGGTCTGGAATGAGGTAGAGGGAACCTTGGGGGAGGCACTTACAAGTTAGCTGAGATTGAGCAGTTCTGATCACAGCCCTGAGCAGAACGGACAGAGCTCAAATCTCAGGTTTACTCCTGAGTCTTTACTACGTAGCTTAGAACTTCATACAGAAACGAGAGTATCTGAGGGAAGACTCAGATCCCAAGGGCTCTGTGATGAATCCTGGTGAGGGAAAGGGAGGGATGGGGAGACTACTGACATTAGGTCCAAAGTAGGTGTTCTATGTTTGGTCAGCTCACCGCCCACCCTCCTCAGCCAGGCTCCTTGCCTCCTGCTTTTACCCCATGCCAGGGTGAAGCAGCTTTGTGTGATCTATGGAGGAATGCCGTTCCCAGCAAGGCTTCTTTAATGGTCCTTTAACAAACTCTTCGATCTCTCTTTGGCCGCTCTGGCTCTCACTCACCTCCTCCCTCTTCCCTTCTCTACTGTCTTCATCAATTATTTATGGCCAGCATTAATTATTCAGGAAAAGAGAAAACTCCAGCTTTGGGAACTTTACTAAGGGGAGCTGGGGGTTCCTTTCCTGTACCCACAGTAGTTTTGGGACTGCATTTGGCTTGATCCTGCTTTGAAGCAGAAGAGAAAGGGAACCCAGTAGTTGGACAGAAAATGGTGTGTGTGTGTGTGTGTTGGGGGTGGGGGAAGCGGGTATGTGGATACACTCCTCATCTTGGTCCGCTCTGGCCGCTGACTGCTTTGTGTAACCTCGGGGGACCAGAAGTTACTAAGCTCATCTGCAGGAGTCGCTGTCCGGACCTGGTGGTGCTGAAACAGCCGACTGGAGCCCTAAGGCTGAGGGTTTGGGGGCGGGGGTGGGGGTGGACGACTGGAGGGTAGGTGGTAGTGGTGTGGGGAGGAAGGTCTGGATTTGACCCAGGTAGGGGGACTGCTATCCAAAAAAGTCTTATCTTCTTTCTCTTCAACCTCCGCTCCACCCCCCCCCCCCCCAGCCCTGTGACACCAGGAACGCTGTAACCAAAGATTAATTGCCTTAATCAAATCGATCCACCCTCTGCAATTAATCTTTTACCAACAAATTAGAAACAAGTTACCTCAACCTCCTGGGCCAGGAGGAGAGAAGAGGTAGGATGGTGTGGGGGAATGGACAGGATGGGAGACTTTGACAAAACCTACCAAAGGTGCGAGGCGGGCACTTGGGAACCGCTAGGCGTCTAACGCTAGAGGAGGGGGAGGAGATCGGGGTCAGCGGTGGGGTCTGTCGGGTCTGGAAATTCCTGGAGTGCGTTTCAGCTCGGGATTCTCCAAAAGAGTAGAGGCGGAGGGCAGAGGATGAGGCCACTTACCTGTCCGCGCCGCCCGTGCGGTCTCCGGCCCTCCGCGCTCGGTTCTCCCTCCTGCCTGGCGCTCCGCAGCTGCTGCGCGGCTCTGGCTCCCGCGGCGCCCGCCGCCTCCCCCGCGCGGGATCCGCCGCCGCCGCCGCCCGCAGCCCGCGTTCCTGTGCGTTCCTGCTTGCGGGCGGGTCCTCCTCAGCGTCCCGGTCCGGTCCCGCCCCTCCCCTGCTCTCGGTTTCCCGCAGCCCCTTAGCTCTTCCCACTCCCCTTCTCCTCAAGTTTGTAAGTTTGGGGTGAGGGTCGATCTCCTCGCACCCAGCTTCTCGGTTTAGCTTGCTCAGATCTGCACCCCCACTTCCCAGCTCAGACCTGGGCCTCTGACGCCGCCTGTTGGTCAGGCAAGGCCACAGCGCAGAGACAGTCCTTCACCCCTCACCCTCTCAGTGCCCAGTAGTCCAAACACCACCAAAAGAAGGCGAGGTTGAAGACCTGATAACTGCAGTGAGACCCAGGGCAAAAGGTTAATCGTGCCCATTGGGTGTGCATAGCCTGGCCTGGCAGATTGAGATCCTCATTAGAAAGGTTGTCCCGTGGCCTGCATGTCTCCTGTGCCACCCACAGACAGTTCATTAAGAGCTGTACCCCTGCCCCAATTCTGCTGGGCCAAGAGGCTGTGGTGCCTTTTGGAAGAGTTAGTTGGTCGTGGACACCAATTGAGTATCTATGGAACTGAGGGAAGAAAGCTGGGGAGGTTAAAGTCCCCAGAGTGAGTCCTTCTCATCGAGCGGGTGGAGAAGCTTTAGGGCAAACTGGAGGTAGGGATGGGATGCAAATCATTCCCATTAGGGGGTGTCAAATCTGGGGCGGGGGAGGTTGGCAAGTGTGGGCCAAGGGTTTCTAGGTAGAGCTCAGGGCTCTGGGAGAGGGGTTCTAGGGATGAGGACAGAATTCAGGAGGACTAGGTGGCCTTACATGGGCAGGCTTTCTGCACCGGTCTAGTCTCTAGGCATGTGCTGGTCTCACCCATGGAGCAACCCACCCTTTGCACTTCTTGGGAAGTCTTGGTCTGGCCGCTGCTCCACCAAGGCATCACCGAGTGGAAGCACAATACCCTCCCCATCCTAACCCTGTCTTTTTCATTCAAAGAATTGATGTACTGTTTCTCACTACCCCCTCCTTCTCTAATAAACGATTCCCATAGATTATTCGATGTAGAGAAGGAAGGCGGCTGCTTAAAAAACAAAAAGCCATAGCCCTAATGAGTTCAATTACAATGTGGTAAACACATTGCCTCTACGCTTTAATTAAGCCTGCTGCCCAATTTTAACTCATTAGTAATTCATTAAGAGAACAGCCCCGTGCTGGCGGGTGGAAGGCACCATAGACCGATTGTGCTGGGCGGAGTCCGCACACTGCTGGCCGACCGGGGCCCTTGTGTTGGGCCTCAGAGAATCAGGTTTGCGACCCAGTGCTTCAGTATCTATTAAGACCCGAATACCCTCTCCAGATGCACTAGACTTGGCAACTCTGAGCGACCCAGATGACCTGCCCTATGCCCAGTCCCTGGGGTTTGCAAAAGTTTGCAAACCTGTTGGGTAGGTAAAGGTGGTATGGGGCGGAGTCTCGGCAGTGGGAAAGTCTTCAGGTTAAACCAAGAGGCCAGGTTAGGTACTTTCATGCTCCTTTCATTTCGTATTAGATGTAAAGGGCGGGGGGAAGCTAGGTTTGGCTTTAGCTTCAGCGTTATTACAGTCTGTATGCTTGCAGAGAAATCAGACCATGCTTTTTGAGCCAGGGCTGAGGATTGTAGTAGGGAGAAGAGCGTTGGCTGCAGAAGGGGAGATCTGGAGGCAGGAGCTCAGATTTTCCTTTATCCTTTTTGCTCTCTTCTGAGCTCTGCATCTGTAACTATGCGGGTTGAGACCAGCACTTGAGGCCATCCCTTTGTGGACAGGAAGGGTAAGTGTGGCAGAGTGAATCATGCCCTGGGAGTGTGTCAGCGAACTGTTATGACCTTTCCCTAATGGAGAGAGTTTAAGACGCCCCCTCCCCCTCCCTGGCCTTGATAGGTTCTAGAAAGAAAGTGTCAGCGTGTTCTGGGCATCACAGTTTGGACAGGACTGAACTCAAGTTTCCAAAGCAAAGGACATACACAGAGAGGGTTACAGAGCGAAGCTCTGGAAAAGGAAAAGGACGTGGAGCTGCTTCCTGCCCCACTTTGGGGCTTTCTTGGATTGGGAGAATTCCTGGTCGCCCCCGCGGCTCACCGCGCCCCCTAGGTGCGGCGGGAACTTGTCCGGGCGACGTGGGCCGGCTCCGCCTCCTGAGGGCGGGTGGAGACTCCCCGCGGTCAGTGCGCGCCCCAGGGCTAGAGCTGTTTGTGCTCCCTCCACACTGGAGCTCTTCCCAGTCGCCAATTGCGTCTGCTAGCGTCTAGCTGCTCCCTTCCCTTGTCCGAGCTGCAGCTGCACCTAGAAGCGAGTGCACGGACGGGATTTCCTCTTGGCTGAGGGTGAAGGTCCCGCGGCCAAGTGGCCCAAGAGGAGCGTGGGGCGCTCGGCTGACTCTTCCGTGCTTGGCTAGGATGCGCCAGAGGGATGTTTGAATTTTGGCCTACCAGCTCCCGGAGGCAGGGAATGCTGCGGGTTCAGACTGGGTACTTCAAGGACTAGGGTCTTGCCTGGCTTTGCACTACTTGGATTCTCTGGAGAGGGTTCGGGAGAAATCTGGGCCCCTGCCGGAACTGAGTCTCGGCCCAGGAGTGGTGGATCCATCCCAGGAGGGTGGGCAGCAGGAGAGGCTCTTCTGTCAGGTGGGGCGCAGAGTACACAGACCCGGGTCCCTGATGAGGGGCTGCCCTGGGTCTGGGGAGTGTCGCCTGCGGTTGCTTTCCCGGAGCGGCGCGCTGCCCTGGTTGATCTTCTGCAGAGAAGATTGGCCTCCCTGCTCTGATCTTGCTGGGAGAAAGATCCCTCTCTAGCGCTGGGTGCGATCAAAGTACAAAAATGTGACCCGCACCGCAGTCGATCCGGGCGCCTAAAATGCGGAGGGGCAGCGATGGGATCAGCAATGCGAACAAGTGGACAGCCTCTCAGGAAACCCGCCTCTTTCTAAGAGTTTCCGGGTTTGGAATCCAGTTTGATGTCTGTGGGGGGACTCAGAGGCACGAGGGCATTTATCCTCTCTGGGGAAAAAGTTACCGGGAACAACATTTCAGAGAAATCCCTCGCGTCTGATGTTAATTACAACTGAAATAGATTGTCTTCCTTATTTTTTTTCCTTCTCTAATTCAAGGACTGGGAGGTAGGATATAATCTGTTCTGTTGACAGTAGAATAATTAAGTACTTTTTGTGAATTTTGGGGAACGAACACTTCTCTACAGTCAGGTGAAACCTTTAGAACTACCCCCACCCTCTGCAAAAGGAGGTGGCCTCCTTTTGCCAGGTGCTTAATTCTAAACCACACTCCATCCCCAGCCTGCTTTTTTCTTGTTTGGGATGCTGCCACAGGACCGGAAGCCAGTGTAGAGCTTGGAGATATCAAGGTTTCCCCCAAGGTGGGCCTAAGCCACTCTGTGGGTTTCATGCAATTTACTTCCCTTTTCTTTCTGCTGTGACCCCCACCCCCCCAAGCACCGGCAGCTGTGGAGACAGACCCTTAGAAATCAACTGTTAAGATACTAAAAATGTTGTTTGCTGTTTTGAAGGGTGTCTCTGGGGACAAGGATGCTTATCCAATAGTTTAATACTGTAAAATAAGAGAGATGTGGAGTGGGAGGACTCAGAAGAGAATCATCTTCGGTAAGGCACAGAAAGTAAAGATCCCAATTTATGAGTCCCAAATAGACAGGCTAGTAACCATTTACAAGCGTGTTTTAACAGAGCTGGCAGAGCATGGACAAGAGCTTCTGACAGTCAGGCAGGAGATACGTGGGAGGTTTGGGAGATGGTGTCTTGACTCACTGTAGTCATAAAGCAGTAAGAACATGTTGACTCATTCTTGAAGTATTTTTTGGAAAGAAGGAAAAACATGCTCATGATTAAAATACTTATATGTTATCTATATGAAGAACCTTTCATTTAATTATCACGCGACTCCCCTGAGTTAGGAGTCATTGTCCACATTTTACAGACTTTGAAAACCGAAGCTCAGAGAGGGTACCTTTTTCTCAAGACCACACAGCTTGGTAAGTAGCAAAATCTGGTTTCAAGTTAGCATGTTTAGATTTCAAAATAGGCTCTCAATTAATACAGTATACTGTGGACCACTTTACATTGACCGTGCCATTTTATCCTTGTGACATTATTAAGTAGATGTGGCCCACCTTAACTCCAGTTGGACTATGATTCTCAGTTCATAAGGCAGATTCATGACAGTTCATTTTGAAGCTGGTATTTGGGGGATTATATTTGGAGATATATTACTGTTCTGGTTTGGCTGTGTCACTCAAAGCTTCATGTGTTGGATGTTTGGTTCTCAATGTAACAGTATTAAGAGGTAGTGGAGTTTTTAAGAGGTGGGATCTAATGGGAGGTAGTTAGGTCAATGGGTGTCTGACCTCAGAAATGATGACTGGGATTTTCTGGAGACTCTAATTAGTTTTCTTGAGAACATGTGGCTATGAAAGAATAAACTTCAAGGCTGGAGTTGCAGTTCAGTGGTAAGGCCCTGGCAACACACACACACACACACACACACACACACACACACACACACACACCAGAAGAAAGAAAGGGAGAAAGCCAAGATGCTAGGGCTGACTCCTAGATCTTCCTCTGACTTCCTCTCTTACTGTGATACCCTCTAGTATTAGGCCCTCACTAAAAGCCATGCAGATGGAGTTGCTGTGTCATGAACACTGCCTAAAGAAACCATTGTTCTTTTTTAAAAGATCTATCTATCTATCTATCTATCTATCTATCTATCTATCTTGTGGTGATATATTGTGTCCCCCAATATATTGTGCACCCTAATAAAGCTTATCTGAGGATCAGAGGAAAAAGCCAGCCACTATAGTAAACATAGAAGTCAGGCAATGGTAGCACATGCCTTTAATCCTAGCGTTCAGGAGGCAGAGATTCATCCGGATCTCTGAGTTCAAGGCCACACTGGGAACAGAGCCAGGTGTGGTGGCACATGCCTTAAATTCCAACATTAGTTAACCATAAAGGTCTGGAGATCTGTACAGACAGACAGGAAGTGACAGAGCTGGGCAGGAAGAGGAAGTGATGTAGCTGGGTGGAGAGAGGAAATGAGATGCAGAACAGAAAGGCATATAGGCGTGGGTATACAGGAAGTAGGTCTCTTTGGAAGCTGAGGGCTGGTAAGGTGAGGTTGGTTGTGGTTTGTCCTATTCCTCTCGGTTTTAACCTCAAAAACTGGTTCCAGTTTTTTTTATTAATAAAAGACTGTTTAGCAATTTGTCTTACACTATCTATCTATCAACTATCTATCTATCTATCTATCTATCTATCTATCTATCTATCTATCTATCTATCTATCTATCTTCTATTATCTATCTATCTATTTATCTATCATCTATCTACCTATTTATCATCTGTTTGTCCATCTATCATCTATCTATCATCTGTCTGTCTATCTATCATCTATTCATCTACTTGAGACAAGGTCTCACTAGATATTTTTGGCTGGCCTCAGAGGTGGAGATCCACCTGCCTCTGTATCCTGAGTGCTAGGATTAGAGACATGAGCTACCACATTCAGCTACTTTTTGTTTTAGAACAGGAGTTTATGTAGCCACTAGGTAGGTGAGACTGATCTTGAAATCTTGATCTTTATATTCTAAGTACTGGGTTATAGGAGTACACTACTATCTGGTGAAGAAACCTTTTTTAAATTTATGTATTGCCTAATTTCAGGGAAGTTTAATCATGCCAAAGGAAAATGGACTAATATAACTTCAACAAAAGATAACAATGTTTTCAAGGCCTTTGGATTAGGCACTAGACTCCTGTCTTTTCCAATGTCAAAGTCTTGGTGGAAGTTGACGACTTCTTTATTTCAATTCATGCAGTTGGAAACCAGAAACTTAGGGAGGGGTGGGGTGCTCTGACTTCTGTAGTGGATTGTGCCTCTCTCAGAGCCATTAACTTGGTGGCATTCAGTATCCTGAAGTTTCTTAAAGTCATGTATATCTGGTCCTCCTAGAAAAGCAAACTCAGGCACTTCAAAGAACAAAGGCCAAACAGTTTCTGGGACTCAGCCATATACTCCAAAGGAAATACATGGAAATACTCCAAAGGACAGCCATGGACCACACACATGGTCTTGAATTCTCTATAAAGGCATGGTTTGAAAATAGCGGGATGCATGGTCAAAATAGACAAACATCTACAGCCAATGGGCATACACAAGTCAAGAGAGGCTCTCAATGTGGGTCTGACCCAGCTCATTCTGATAGATATCTAATTGACAAGAGCTTTTCTTTGGGATGCACATGAGGCCTCAACTGTGCCCAGAATTGTGTGCAAGTAAACAGACAGACCCTGGCCCCAGTTCAATGTCAATAAATCTAATGGTTAATGGCTTTTTTTCCCCATTAAACTCTGAATGTTACACAAAAATGTTCTCCCAGGGCAGTTCATCTATATGTATTTTTTCTATTTGTAAGCCAATGCACAAGATCCAGTCAACTCATTCTCCTGATCCTGAAACACGAGGCTTGTGAAAGCAGAGAGACTCTTACCTACAGAGTCATCCTGGGAAGCAATGGCAGAATCACAAACATTTTAGACTCATATCTGGCTTGATCCTTGGCATTTTCAGCCATCTTCACGGTGATAGATCATATTAGAAGTAGTTTTAATAGCAATTATTAACTGAACGATACACTTATCTGTTCTGCTTTTTGGATGACATATGTTCTGTATTTATCTGGCTGGTTAGCGGCAGAAATATATTTAATATCACAAAAAGGCCAGGTTAGTCAATACCCTATCATTATGATACTTATGGAATAAGCTTATTTCAATGTTCAGCTGTTCCGTGGAGCGAGGCCCTTGAAGGAGAGTCTGTCTTAGTCTCCCCATCTTTTCGGTTATCTGGTAAGGCAAAAAAATATTCCACAGAGTTTTTTCTTTTAAAGCTTGGTACAAGCAGGAAGTGAAAAGTGTGTGTGGGGGGGATCTATTGAGAAGGGCTGGAGAGATGGCTCAGCAGTTAAGAGCTCACACTGTGCTTGCAGAGGACCCAGGTTTGATTCCCAGCACACAGGCTGAATGGACACAACAGCCCGTAACTCCAGCTCCAAGGGTCCAACACCCCCTTCCTGCTTCTGAGGGCATTGCTTTCATGTGCACAAACACACTGACTCACAGACAGACAACAGACAGACAGGCGTGGCTTGCACACACACAGACACACACACACTCAAAAAAAATCACACACACACACACACACACACACACACACGCTTAAAAATAATGAAATAAAACATTTGAAAAAAAGAGAAACCTATTTTAAAAAATCGGTAGGATTTTGTACAGGCCAGGATCCAGCAGGCAGTCTAGAACCCCAGGAATTTTGCTATGGCCTCTGGATATCTCTTTAAGCTCCACTTATGAGACTGTGAATGAGTTTGGCGAACTTCTCCCTGAGAGGGTATTTCAGTTGGCTTGAAAATATGAAAAATGTGAAAATGCCAGTCACCTAGATTAGAATGAAATGGGTTTATCTGTCAGAGGGGAGATAGCACAAGAAAAGGATCCTAGAAGAGGAACCTCATATTTTACAATTTCACCAAGGGCTAGGTGAGGTACAATGGTGATACACGGTGGTGATGCAGACTGGATGCCAGCAAGGCCTCCCTGCAGGGCTTCTGTTTGTTAACACAAAGATTGCTATCAGCATAAAACACAAAAATGAGACAGCATGCCATTGTGACTAACTCGAGGAGTCCATGATCCAACAGTACAGGGCCACAGAGAGCACGAGCCTCTTTTCACATGGTGGTGGTCTTTGTGTAACTGCTTTCTTTTGCTATTTTTCTTTTCAGGCAACAACAACAACAACAACCTATGAAGAAATCACTTGGGGGCAGAAGGGAGGCAGAGACTGGAGGATCTGGAGTGAGAGGCCAGTGTGGGCTGTACAGTCAGAGCCTGTCAAAGACTACTACTGCTATTGATATCATCAGGAGGAGGAGGAGGAGGAGGAAGAGGAGCAGAGGAAGAGGCAAACAAATAAACAAATAAAAAGAATTAAGAAGAGTGGCATGTAAGCAAAGTGAAACTATCACAACCCTTGCACTCATCAGCAGGAACTGCTGACATCACAGCTCACCAGCCCCTTCTTACGGCTCACCCCATGCCATCCTTCAGGGGAGACTTTCTGTGAATCTGATTGCACTCAGTGATATACTATCCGGTTGATGCTTAGCCTCCTGGCGTTCATCCTTTCACTGGTCTGAAGGAACAGGAATGCTAACTAAAGGTCTTTAGTTAAGAAAGTGGATTGGAATGGTTGGAGGAAGAAGGTGTAGGGTGGGGATCGCTTATCAGCTGTCCTTAGGCGTCATGGTAAGCTTTGATGTTTGTGTATGGGCTTGTTCCTGTGCAGAGCTTTGTTTCCTGGCTGGAGGCCTGACCTCCTGATCAGGTTGGACACCTGATCTAGCTTCTTATTAGATTGGGAATTGGGGCACACCCTGAGGAAGTGACAAAGTGTTACGTAGTGGGGTTTTTCCTTCTGCGCCCTGCAGTCATAGTCTTTGGGAACCTTGACAGAAGGCATCACATGTTCTCAGATTTTGCAAGAGTTTTCTATCTTTCCTCCTCATATTATCTTGTGTTTTCTTCTCTCTCTCTCTCTCTCTCTCTCTCTCTCTCTCTCTCTCTCTCCCTCCCTCCCTCCCTCCCTCCCTCCCTCCCTCCCTCCCTCCCTCTGTCTCTGTCTCTGTCTCTGTCTCTGTCTCTCTCTCTCTCTCTCTCTCTCTCTGACAAGGTCTCACTATGTAGCCCTGCTGGTCTGGAACTTGCTATGTAGACCGGACTGACCTCCAAGTCGGAGCTCTACCCACCTCCACCAGGGCTGGGATTAAGGTGTGCCCTACCCTGCCTATCTATCTTGTTTCATTTGAGGTTCGACTCTAGTTCTTCCTCTTTGAAGGTATCTTGTATGCATATACGTATGCATAGATGTGGTGTTTTTATGTGTGAATGTGTATTCCGGTGCACGTAGTTCAGTCTTTGAAGACTGCTAGGGCAATTGGTGACACAAAGGTTGTGGGAGTAACCAGTCAATGTCTGATCAAACTTGAGGCCCACTTCACAAGATGGAACCCATACCCAACACTGCTTGGGTGACCAAGAACTGGAGACTGAATAGCTCAGAAACCTAGGGTAAAATCAAATACTACTGGTCTTAAAAAAAGTGATATCTCGTACTTTTTATAGTTTATTATTTGAACACCTATATTTAATTTGTGGTTGTCTTGGTCCTTTAAAATTGCCCAATTTAACAAATCCTAAATATGCCACCATTCTCCTAAATTCACAACAGATAATGATGTTTTCACTCTGATCACCTCTTGCCCAACTTTGTTGGTTATATTGCTTTGTGTTTGCTTGTACGTTAGCCTTTCGTTTTAGTTACATAAGTTTGATATCACTATTTATTTAATTAAAGAATTTAAGACAGGGTCTCAATTCTTTGCTGGAGCTGGCCTTGGTCTCATGATCTCCTGTTCAGCTTCCTGAGTGTTGGAATTATAGACATGTACCACCATGTTTTACATGGTAAGTGCTTGTTTATGTCAGCCCGTACATTTACCAGTGTATTTACAGTTATATGAATCAGTGTCGTTTCCCCCTGTTTTTCAATTGTTCATCTTTAAGTGCTTTAATTATTCCTATTTGTCTTTAGGAATGGTTTTTCTTTCTGTTTCAAGAACATTCTCTAGGGTTTCCCCTAGGGAGGATCTGTTGGGCGTGTCTTCTCCTTTTTCCGTTTACTCTTTTAATGTGCCCAGGATTATTTTATTTCATTTAGTTTTTAGCAGGAAGATTTTCTGGTTATGGAATTCTAAGTTGGGTATTTGAAACATTTTCAGCATTCTGAAAAAGTAGTCCCTTGTTCTGGCTTCAGTGTTATGCTAAGTTATTAGCCATCATTTGGCTGTTCCTTCCTGGGAATGCTCTTCTGTTATGGCTATCTTCTGTTATGGTTATCTGCTGTTATGGCTATCTTCTGTTATGGCTATCTTCTGTTATGGCTATCTTGTTATCTTCTGTTATGGCTATCTTCTGTTATGGTTTTCTTCTGTTACAGCTATCTTCTGTTACGGCTATCTTCTGTTATGGTGCTCTTCTGTTATGGCTACCTTCCGTTATGGCTACCTTCTGTTACGGTTATCTTGATGTTTTTCATTTATACCACAATGAAGTGCTTATTATGGACTTTCTGATTTTGAGGATTGATATTTTTCAACAGTTCTAGAAACTGTCAGTGATCATCCCTCTGTACATCACTTCTTCCATATTCTCTATGTCTCTGGACTTTGGTCAAAGCCTGCGTCATTCTACCAAACATGCCTTTTCCTGCCATGACCCTTGGCTAACTTGTTTAGATTTGTCTTCCAGTTTATTAAGTCTTTCTTCAACTATATTACAATTACTACTTTAGCAATTCATTAAACTTTCAAATATATATATGTATATATATATATATATATATATTCAAAATACATACATACACACACACATAATCTGGAATGTCTCTTGTATTCTTCCAAATATGTCCTGTTGTATTTAGTGCCTTATGGGGTGTGCACATATTTCTAAGAATCTCATTTGTGTTATACTTGTGGTGAACATAGTTAGGATACAGTTACTGTTCGTTGCTTGTCAACTAATGACATTATCTGAGATCTTTCCTGGAGGGTGATTTGATGTCTATGAGTCTGACCTTTCTTTTCTGGTGTATTGCGTGATTTTTTTTACTGAAAATTGGATATTGTATTTGAAATTTTATCCATGGGAATTCTTTACAAAATCATAGTCCTCTAGGAGGACTTACATTACTTTTTTGTTAGCATCTCTGAACTGTATAAAGTAATAGGCTTTGTTATGGTGTTTCCATTCATGTGTATAATGTACTTGATATTTGTCCCACTTTATCACATTTAGCATCATCTATGATCCTTTCTCTTCTCCCTTTTAGGATGTGCATTCTTGTTGCTAGTCACCTGTACATACTATTAACCAAGACCATTAAAAAACAGCTTTATTGAAGTATCATGCACATATCATAATTCCACCCATTAAAATGTGTAATCCAATTCTCAGCATTGTGCTACTACCATCATGATCCATTTCAAACTTTTCTGTAATATCCAAAGGTTCCCTTGCCCATTTGTAGTTATCAAATATTTTCACACCTCAGCTCCAGGAATTCACCAGTCTACTCACTTTTTATATAGATTTAATGTTTTGGATATTTCATACAAATAAAATCATATATGTAGTTTAAAATTTAAACTTAAAAACCCTTTTTGCATTTGGTCTCTTTTACTTATCCTAATGAGTTTGAGGTTTATCCACATTCCCAGGATCATTTTAAGTTCAAACTTGAAATTTATTAAGTTGCGTAAGTAGCACAAATTAAGAACAAAATCCTGTGTAAGGCCTCAATTTTATATACATGTCCCCCTATCCAATAATAAGTATGAAACAGACAAATAAATAAACCTGACAACAAATAAATAAACCAGAAACGTTAGGCATGGCTTTCTGTGATCTTATCTCCATGTGAAGGTCCCCTGTAGACTCTTGCCTTATGGACAATGCAGTCAGCACAGATGGAAATCAAGGTCTTCAGGTATGGAAGGAGCCCTCAGGACAAGCCAGTACTAGCCATCAGCCCCTTGGAGTCTTTTGTTGTTTTTGATCTTGGCCATCTGAGTTCTTCAAAAGATAATCCCATTTTGCAATGAAGTAGTGAGTAATTGGGACTATAATAAGTCCACTTTTTAAAAATCCAACATTAAAAGCTTTAGATTCTTATTGATTGGAAAAATAGCAACTTGAGTCAAGGGGTGGGAAAGGACGCCTGGTACGGTGGCATAGGCTATAATCTGTGGAGGCAGAGGCAGGGGCATCATAAGTCTCACTGTAAAGTGAGCTGCAGGCCATCCTGGCAATGACAAAACCCACTAAGACAGGAACATTACGAAATGGAAAACCAAAGCCATTGAGGAAGGTAAGCAGTTATACATAGACCTGGCACATCTATCTATCTATCTATCTATCTATCTATCTATCTATCTATCTATCATCTATTTATTTATCCATCTGTCTGTCTGTCCATGTATCTGTCCATCCATCCATCTACTTACCTACCTTCCTACCTACTATCTACCTGTCTATCTATCTAATCTATCTATCTATCTATCTATCTATCTATCTATCTATCTATCTATCTATCTATCTATCATCTATCTAATTTTTGTGGAAGGCTTAAATCTGAATACAGAAGTCTTTTTTAAATTTACCTTTATAAAGCATTTGAAAGTTTCCTGCTGATGGACGTCATGGCCACACTCCGCACACTCGTCGGGGCTTAAGTTGGTGTGTATGTGTTGGTGGATGCTGACCGAAACACTTCTTGATGTGTTCATGTTTGTATGACTTCTCCTTTGTGTGGATCCTCTTGTGACTGAGCAGGGTGGGTTTAAGGGTGAATGCCTTGCGGCAGACTCTGTACTTATATAGTTTCTCACTGTGGATGCATTGGTGAACTTGGAAGTGTGAGGGATGCATTGACATTTTATTGCAGGAACTGCACTGAAAAGATCCCCCTGCTGCATGTGTCCTCTGGTGGGTGAGAAACTGAAATTGATGAAGAAAGCCCTTCTTGCATATAATATATCCATATAGTGCCTGTTTTCCGGCTTCTTGGCCAGTGGGATGACCAAATAGTGGCTTAGCTAATTCTAACCTATTTTGTCCTGAGAATTCTAGGCTGTCTGAATACATAGTTCCTCCTTAGGAAGTAAGGGAGTTTTCTAGTCTCTTTGTTTTGAACTATCTAAAACTTTGAAGATATCTTCTATTCCCACAAAAATCTCCCTCCAGAACACCCATATTTATGTTTTCCTGAGGCATCTTCCCATTCCTTGTCCTCACAGAACCAGAACTGTCTGAAAGGTGAGGTTACTGAGGCTTAAGAAATGCTGTTTCTTCTCAGTCTTCTGCCAAGTTCTGCTTCGAGGTGTCTGTATATCTCAGATACTCTAGGGCGTCCGTAGACCTCAGATACTCCAGGGTGTTTATAGACCTCAGACACTCCATGGTGTCTGCAGACCTCAGACACTCCAGGGTGTTTGCAGACCTCAGACACTCCAGGGTGTTTGCAGACCTCAGACACTCCAGGGTGTTTGTAGACCTCAGATACTCCAGGGTGTCTGTAGACCTCAGACACTCCAGGGTGTTTGTAGACCTCAGATACTCCAGGGCATCTGTAGACCTCAGATGCTCCAGGGTGTTTATAGACCTCAGACACTCCAGGGCATCCGTAGACCTCAGATGCTCCAGGGCATCCATAGACTTCAGATGCTCCAGGGCATCCGTAGACCTCAGATGCTCCAGGGCATCCGTAGACCTTAGATGCTCTAGCTCTTGTTCCCATCTCTGCCAGAACCTCTTGTTCCTGGCTAGTGGATGCCTCATCAGTCCCTGGAAGGGTCAGCAGCTGTGGGCTGACTGGCCTGTGCTGAGATGCTCTGTGCTCTTGGACGAGTGGTGCTTGTGGGACAATTCTGTCACATCACTGCACTCACTGGCCTTGGCTTTGGCTGTTTGAACATCTGAATTCCTCATGAGGAATGAATGCCTGTCCTTGTGAGGTGATTGTCGGCCATTTCTGAGCTGCCTGTTATTTCTCTGTATCTCCTCCAGGTCTTTGCGGCTCTTCAACCTGTTCTCTTTGAATAAGACCTGGAGGCCCAAGGCTATGGAGATGATGAACTCTCTGTCACCAGCTGGTCTCAGGTCTTTTTCTTAGTGTGCAGGTCAGGCCCAGCCACTAACTGGAGGTGCAACTCAGAGACTTCTCGGATCCTGAGTGGGGTCTGACCTCGCTTAGGAGGTGAATACTCCAAATAATAGTCATGCTGTCTTGGGTGCTGGGATATTAAAGATGGTGACTGTTTTGACCTAAGGCTGTCCTGGAACTTTCCTTGATCAAGTGTGAATGTCATGTTTATAGCTATATGCAGGGGAGAATGTTCCCTCAGTTGATGACAAGTTCTAGAATGTGATGTTTAAGTGATGCCTGTCTAGACAGGTGTACTCTGTTTCCTCACAAGTCTCCCTCTTGTCTTCTTGCCTGCAATCTTGGGTATGGAATCCTCTCTCAAAAGCAAAAAACAAAACAAACAAAAAACCCCTAAGATTCTTGATTTCAGCATATCTTTTGCCTTTGTTTATTCTTATGATTATGCCAGTTCAGCAATACAATGCATATATATGTGCTGGGAATGGTGGGATATCTGTAATCCCAGTCAATATTCAAGAGGTTGAAGCAGGAAGATTGCCAGTTCAAGGCCAGCCTTGGCTGTACAGTGAGATCCTGTTCTTTGAAAAAGAGGCTCCTTGTTTTCAAGGATCTTCAGGGCATTCTGTTCCCCACACACACTGCCAGGAAGGGAAGGCTGGCACATGCCTCTTACGAGGGTCTCTGGCTGCCTTGTTTGGATCTCAGGTAGGTGGAAGATGAGGGGACTCTTCCTGTTGCTGCAGGAAGCCATTCCAGTCTCGGTGGCTACCTCTTTCCCATCTGCACATTCCAAGCCGGATGCTGTTTGTAGACCACTTCATTCAGTGGCAGCTTGCAGGTGTGCCTGCCCTCACTCTTGTACACTTTTACCAACTCCTTTCCATACCTGGTGAGTCAGTGAAGCCAGCCTCTCCTCAGACTGCACTGGGAACTGCCAAGGTATCTGTTCAGCTTAAGTCATGGCAGTATTTAGACACGGAATGGGAAGGACAGGGGCTAAACACAGTAAGAAACAAGTCCAGAGAGACCAAGGGACTGCTGACTGTCACAGAGAGCAATAACTGAACTTGGGCACCAGAGACCCTGGGGTGGTATGCTCCCTCAAGCTATGATGTGCTCTTCAAGCCATGATGTGCTCCCCCAAGCCAAGGTGTGCTTCCCCAAGTCAAGGTGTGCTTCCCCAAGCAATGGTGTGCTCCCCAAGCCATGGTGTACTCCTCCAAGCCATGGTGTGCTCCTCCAAGCCAAGGTGTGCTCCCCCAAGCCATGGTGTGCTCCCCCAAGCCAAGCCATAGTGTGCTTCCCCAAGCCATTCTGCACCCTGTTGGAGACAAGGAAACCAGCATGGAAGAGGATTGCTCTGGCGTCTCCTTGAGAGGTTCTGGAAAGTCTGTGGATTTCCTGTCTTTGGTTTCTCTGTCCCTCCTGCCTGTTGTTATGTGAGAGTCCCAGCTGAGGAAACCAAACCAACCAAACCAACAAACTCTCAAATCACCAGTCAATGTTTCTGCTTTTAATGTGCAGGGAAGTGTCCACTCTTCAGCCTGTTAGAAATGGCCTGCTGGTTTGACTGGCTAGCTGGAAGAAAGGGAGTGTGGAGCCCATATTCAATCCTCCTGCCTTAGCTGCTTGTCAGTGAGGGTCTCATCTCATTTGGGGGGAAAGATAAAGTCACTAATGTTCTGTCTAGGAGATGGAAAAAAATCGTACAAGCACTGTTTAGTGTGAAATCCTTGGTGGTCTAAAATACCATTAGATGCATGTCTTGGTGTTTGCTTTGATAGGTTCTGAGTTCTGAGAAGATGTATTTGAGCCCTGCATTGTAGGGAGATGGCAGAGTCCTAAGTAGTGTTCATGGAAGCTTGTGGGTCATAGGTTCCTCTTTTGTTAAGGAGAGAGTAGGGTGAGACAGAGGGGTGTCACTTTGTCACCTGCATTGAAAACTGAGGGCGTCCCAGACAGTAATTATAGCAGCTTCCCCTCAGGCACGGTGGGGAACTGGGTGGAGCCGCATCTGAATGGCGCCCACATGACTTCCTGCTGAGGACAGAAAATAAGGCAGGACGGTCTCATGAACCCCAGAGAGAAGGGGTGGGGGGTCACTACAACCGAAAGGCCAGCTGTGGGATTGAACACATTGGCACTGACTGTGTTGGAACGCACCCCCTGACCTCAGTGCTCCAGAGGCAGAGACAGGCCGAACAGTATGAGGCCAATGCTGTCTAGACAGAGAATTCTGCACTATATAGACGTTGTCTTGGAAAAAAAGGAAGGAAAGTTCTGTGCCTGTTTCTGATTTTGTTTTCTAGAAATACTTTCAGGGAAAAACAGATTTCTGTTGTTGTTATAAAAAAAAATGCTGGCATGGGTTAAAAAAATACCCAAAGCAATACCTTTCCCTTCTTTTATCCTAAGGAACAAGCTCCCCAGGGTATGGCTTGCATGCAGGTGGGTTCCTTTTTTTTTTTTTTTTAATTTTTTTCATTTAAATTTTTTGTGTGCATTGGATCCCCTGGAACTGGGGTTACAGACCGTTGTGAGCTGCCATGTAGATGCTGGGAATTGAACCCAGGTCCTTTGGAAGAGCAGCCAGTGCTCTTAACTGCTGATCTATCTCTCCAGCTCACAGGTGGTTTCCTAACAGAAGTTGTGCATATCTAATTGGATGACTCAGAGTCTTTCTCTGAAGCTGTGGGAAAGAGCAGGGCCCAGAAACATGATAGAGTGTTCTTTAGGCCACAGATACTTGAAACTGCTGCTCTGGGTATCCACAGGAGATTTCTGCAGCAGCCTTCAAGGCTGCCCTACCTAAGTGGTGCTGAATTGACACTTTTTTTTTTTATCTTATATAAGTGAGAACCGCACAAATGAACAGGGCGCAGCAGTAAAGATCACAGTGAATGATTGGAGCTGCTGTCCAGTCTCAGGACCCGATTTCGTTTGCACTTGGTTACCTACAAAATGGTAGGACTTTAAAAGCAGGTGGGAGGAACGTCCCCTGAAGGTCCCAGGTTGCTGGCCGTGCCGTGGGCACCCTGCTCAAACTGCACCCACACTAAGTGCTCAGGACACACCCCCGGCCTACCCACGGCAGGCACCTAAGCATCTCCTTGCAGGTGGGGGGTGCCGAGGACTTCAGGCCCTGGGGAGCAGGCCTGGCCAATGGCTGATAGAGATAGATGTGGAGAGGTCTGGCTCCCTGTTCCTTGGATGGCCTGCTCTGGTGTTCCGCCTCTCTCCCAGCATGGCTGAGTTCAGCTGTCTGCAGAGCTTGCCTGGTCGACCACTTGCTATTTTAGCTTTCCTTCCCTGCCTGAGTCCCTACGTCCCTTCATATCTTCCTGGTACTGTCTCCCAAATAACTGTCTGCTCTCAAGCTCTTGTTGAGGCCCTTGTTTCAGGGAGACTCCAAACAAAACACACAGGGTTGTATTCCCTTAATTGAGCATCCTTTAAAACAACATCTATTTTTAATTTTATGTGTATAGGTATTTTGCTTGTATATATGTCTCTGCCCTTGGAAGCCAGAAGAGGGCAATGAATCCCTTGAGACTGGAGCTACAGGCATTTGTGAGCTGCTATGTGAATCGTGGGGCTTGAACCTGTGTCCTCTGGAAGAGCAGCCAGTGCTCTTAACCACCAAGCCATCTCTCTGGACCCTTAATTGAGCATTCTTTGTGACATCTGATTCCTGTTGATTTGGCCACAATTCAAAGCTTATTGAAGCTGAGAGTACAGAAACCACGACCCAATGATACATTTCCCAGAAGGCAATTGGGGGGGCATCCCTCAGGCCACACAGCCAAGTGGTTAGAGATAGGCTTCAGTCAAGCTGGTGTTCCTCAGCTGCCATGGTTCACTCTCCTGGGCATCCTTCCATTTCCATGTTCAGCAAAGTATCCAAGTTTCAGAGTTGTAGCCTGAAAATCCACTGGTTTCATCTTTCCTCTGCCAGACAAGGCTTCCTAAACCAATATCCCCCTTTTTAGGGCTGGAGAGTCAAACCCAGAATCTCACACAGGCTAGGCCAGCTCTCCCCCACTGTGCTATGCATTCCTGACCCCCTCTTCCCATATTCTTTAGTTATATTTCCTTGGCTGAAAGATTGATATATGCCACATCTTCATATATATATATGTACACATATACACATACATATACATATATATACACATACATATACATATACATATACACATACACATACATATACATATACACATACACATACACATACACATACACATACATATACACATACATATACATATACATATATACATACATACATATACATATACACATACACATACACATACATATACATATACACATACACATACACGTACATATACATATACACATACATATACATATATACACATACACATACACATACATATACATATATATACATACACATACATATACATATACATATACACATACATATACACATACATATACATATATACATACATACATATACATATACACATACACATACACATACATATACATATACACATACACATACACGTACATATACATATACACATACATATACATATACATATACATATACACATACATATACATATACAGTCACCTGACAACTAGGTAGTCAGCACTACTGAGCAGCCAGTTGGGCTCCAGAGAATGTGGTCTAGAAGCCATCTCATGCTATCATGTCCCTGTCCTAAAAGGAGAGGGCGTGGCCTCCCTGGGAGGAGCTGAAAGAGAAACAGTCTGATACAGCTTAGAGTCAGGTGATCAGAGGGGACCTCTGGGGAAGGCACAGCCCGTAGCATCAGGGACTTGGAACATAAGGAGACCAGATACTGTTTGGAGAACCATGAAGAGCTGGTTGATATTTTAAGCAGGGGGGGGGGCACACTTGCCCCTTCATATCTGTCTCTCTTTCCTTCCTGGGTATGGTGAAGTGAGGTGTCTTCCTGCCTTGCCATAGGTCTGAGAACAATGGAGCCAGCTGACGTGGACTGAGAGCTCTGAGACTATGAGCCAAAACAGACTTTTCCTCCTTTAGGTTGATTGATTCAGGTATGTTGTCATAGGAACGAAAAGCCTGGAACACAGCAGGTCCTCTCCTGGCATCTGGAAGCAGGGCTTAGCATCTCCTGTCTCCAATGTGGCCTCATTCACCCATTTTACATATGTTTAGTGACATTTACTCAAAGTCAGTGGTAAACAAACAATAGACCATGCCTTCCATGGAGTGTGCTTTCTAACTGGGGCAGAAAGACATGCACACGTAGTCAGTACATGGTTGTTTCCATGGTGATACATGCCGTGGACGCAAAGGAGGAAAGGGATAAGGAGATGGTGATGGATGACGGATGGTTTTGCATTTGGGGTGTGATTGACAGGGAAGGTCTTCCTCAGCGAATGGACTCTGAGCCACGAGGAGACTCAGGGTAGGAAGTTGGAGGCCAAGGAAAGCTGAGCTTTAGAGGTTTCAGTGGGAGCAGGCTCAGTGTCTTCAAGAAGATGGTGTTGCTAGAAACTTGGCTTTGACACTGGGTGAAAAGGGAGCCCCTGCAGGGTGTGAGTCAGGAGCACATGCTCTCCCACCCAAAGAATGACAGGCAAAATTGACCAAATTCTTCAGGGCAAAGTGAAGAGCCAAGTTCAGCACACTCCCATTTTCAGACTTAAAAAATTATTTCCTTTATGTTTAACTTCCCACATGTACAGCAGTGATAATATCACGTAACGGATCCCTGTGTACTTATTCAACTCCAGGACTTGACAACCAGGGTTCTCACTCCATCCACACCAGTCATCTACTATAGAACTTCATCTATAACTGTTTTAGGAAGGGTCTTGAAAATGTATGGAAAATAAATCCATTACAGGTTTATTATGCCCCATACACTGAATTAATTTTTAATAAGATCAAATGTCCAGCTCATTAGTGTTCACATTTTTCATATAGGTGAATAATAAAACAAAAATCCATACGCTGCATTTGTCTCCAAAATTTTAAATAAAAATCATTCCTTTTTTCAGATGGGTATGGTAGCACATACCTTTAATCCCAGCACTTGGGAGGCAAAGGCAGGTGGATCTCTGTGAGTTCAAGGTTTGTCTGGTTTACATAGTGAGTTCTAGGATGGCCAGAATTACACAGTGAGACCCTGTCTCAAAAAAACAGATAAAAATTATTTTTTTAAAGAACAATTTTGAATTCATAGCAAAATTGAGAGGAAAGTACAGAGTTTTCTGCCCCCTCCTCCATTATGGTCATCTCCTCACCAAGTGCTCATTCCTTACATCCAGTGAACGTCATTATGACCAAGGATTGCAGTTCACGCTAGAATGCACTCTTGGTGTTGAACACTGAGGATGTAGACAAACTGGAACACGCATCTCTGTTACATTATTACATGGAATAGTTTGCTGCCCCCAAAGTTCTCTTCCTCCACACATTTACCCCTCCCCAAAGACTGAATATTTTTACTGTCTTCATGGTTTTGCCCTTTGTAGAATACTATATAGTCAGAATCACACAATATGTGTCCTTTTATATCATCTTTTTTTCACTTTGAAATATGCACTCAAGCATCCTCTTTTCATGGCTTGATTGTCTGTTTTTCCCAAAGAGTAATATTCTGTTGTTTGGATGTGCCACAGTTTATCCATTCATCTACTGAAGGATACTTCCAAGTTTTTCTAATTATAAATAAAGCTACTATAATGTCCACATGTAGGACATAGGGTTTTCAGCACATTTGGGGAATACCAGAGAGTGTGGTCGAATGTCTTTTCACGTTTTAACCTGTGGGTTTCCTACACACACACACACACACACACACACACACACACACACACACACACACACACGATTGAACCCAGGGCTTCAGGCACACTAGGCCCACATTCTACTACTGAGGTCCATTCCCAGTTCTTTTTATATTTACATTTTATTTGTTGAAAAAACTAGATTGTTTTCCCCAAACAACTTCTTAGCCTAGATTTTTCTACCTGAGTCCATGTGATGTTAGGTTCTCCTTTCCTCTTTATTTTCTAGAAACTAGCCATTAAATCCAGAAGTGTGATCAAATTTGTTTATTTATTTATTTTGTAGGACTGTTTTCAAGGGCTGCTGTATTCTTCCATGAACTTTTTCATCAAGGAGGCCTGAAGATCAATGTTACACTTGTCCAGTGGCAGATTTCTATGAGTTTGAGGCCAGCCTGGTCTATATAGCAAGTTCCAGGCCAGCCTGAGCTCACTTACATATCAAACCAGTTAGGGACTGTGATGTTTTGCATGAGAAGGGTCCTCATAGATTTGAATACTTGGTTACAAGGGAGTGGTACTATTTGAAAGGATCAGAGGGTGTGGCCTTATTGGAGGGAGTGTGTCGCTAGGGGTGGGATTTGAGGTATCAAAAAGCCCATTACAAGCCCGAGTCTCTCCCTTCCTGCTGCCTTTGAATCCAGATGTAGAATTCTCAGCTACTTCTCTAGCATTGTGTCTGCCTCTGTGGCGCAATGCTCCCCAACCATGATGATAACGAATGAACTAAACCTTGTAATTTGTAATTGTAAGAAGTCTTAAACACTTTCCTTTATGAGTTGTAGTGGTCATGGTGTCTCCTCAAGGCCAAAGAATACTGACTAATTTTTTTTTTTTTTTTTTTACACTCTATACTCTTTGGCTCTTTCAGGGGCCCGCCATCCAGCTCTCAAATAAACCACACATGAAGACTTATTATTACTTATCAGTGCCTGGCCTTAGCTTGACTTGTTTATAGCCAGCTTTTCTTAAATTAGCCCATCTACCTTTTGCCTCTGGGCTTTTACCCTTTTCTATTTCTGTATATTTTTCTTTCTTACTCCGTTGCTGCTTGTGTAGCTGGGTGGTTGGTCCCTTGCATCCTCCTCCTCCTCCTCCTCCTCCTCCTCCTTCTCTCTCTCTCTCTTAAGATTTATTCATTTATTATGTATACAGCATGTATGACTGCAGTCCAGAAGAGGGCACCAGATCTCATTAGAGATGGTTGTGAGCCATCATGTGGTTGCTGGGAATTGAACTCAGGACCTCTGGAAGAGCAGTCAGTGCTCTTAACCTCTGAGCCATTTTTCCAGCTCTCCTCCTCCTTCTCTTGCTCCTTCTTCTTTCTCCTCCCTGATTTCTCCTCCTGTTTCTTCTCTCTGCCTGCCAGCCCTGCCTATCCTTTCTCCTGCCTTGCTGTTGGCCGTTCAGCTCTTTATTAGACCATCAGGTATTTTAGACAGGCACAGTGATACAGCTTCACAGAGTTAAACAAATGCAATATGAAAGAATACAACACATCCTTGCATCATTACAGCAAATGTTCCAGAGCATAAACAAATGTAACACACCTTAAAATAATAATCCACAACAGACTAAGATGGGGCCATCAAGACAGCTCGGTGAGTAAGGGGACTCTCCACCAAGCCTGATGATCTAATTTCAGACTCTAGAACCCTCGTGGTAGGACAGAAATAACTCTTCCAAGTTGTTCTTTGGTCTCCATATGTGAGCTAAAGCATGTGAGCCCCATCCCATAAATAATTAAATATGAAATAATATTTGAAACCAGTTAGAAGCGTGTATATGCATTCATGTGCATATGTGTGCCTGTGTGTCTCCAGGCTGAGAAAACAATATCTGACTCAGATATGCCGGATTTTTCTGGCTCCTCAAGGAAGTGGAGCTTGTTAACGAGGAAAAGAACATTCCGATTCCGGCAGCAAAGGCTGTGTGATAGTGATATCGCTATCGTGAGGAGCTGTGGTCGCACAGACCAATAGAGTCTGTTTCTGCTTCTGGCTGACTGGGTTGTGGCGAGCACTTTCCCTTTCCAGCCTCTCTTTAATTTTTCAGTTGGTGTGCAGCAATCACATTAGTTGTATTTAATACATGGCATATTTGTTCTTAGACTTTTATGACTCCTGCTAATTAACGGTACAGTCTTTTATTAGTGTTTGAAATTCTAATTACTGCATTCCCAGGAAGTTTAATATTGTTTAGACTGCTCTGCCTCTTTATGGACTCACAGGTTTGCCTCCAGAAACTCAAGTTATGAGTCTCAGCGAGTCTGCATTCATTAAGGAAGAACATCCTGACTTAACCAACTCTCTCTCTTTGTGAGTGGACAAAACAGGCTCTTGGAACCCGGCTTCCCATTAGATAGGTGCTGCCCATTCCCTGCCAATGGCTGGCATTCCAGCAGTTGGTGGCACTTCCATGACTGGCCAGGAAGTGCTCTGTGGTGTGTCCTTGAGCCTTTGTGGAATGTCCCAGAGTCCTGCTCCTGAAGGCCTGGTTTTTCTCTTATTCTGTCCATAGAGCATGCTTATTGACTTGTCTTAGCTCTGCGTGCTCCTCAAGGGAACAGCTTCCTTTCTGCCTGGTTGTGCTTATCCTTCCCTTTAGGTCTTATTCAGATACCACCTCCTCTACAAGGCCTTCCTCACCCCCAGCTCCCCACTGCACTGCCATCTAACCCCCCAGTCTTAGGGATGTCTTTGTCTTGGGCCTTCATTTATCATCTCTGGTATGTCTCTATCAGGCATAGAACCTGAAATCTAAACTGTGGGAGCATAAAGATTACCTCGTGAACGTCTTCAGAACTCTCTATCCTTCCCTGTATTACTGGGGACATTCAATCATACTTGTAGATCATTGATCTCTTATTGTGGGAGATGAGGGGTGCATTGTGAACTTTCTTAGAGAAACTTAGGACTTACATCGACAGCCTTAAATGTAGAATAACAAAAGCACTGACAATCGGACCATTTGACGTACATTAAGGTTTCTCTTGAAGTCACGTTTTCCCTTCTACCTCACCAACGTCCCGGCACTCGTTATGTTGGGCATCACATGGGTACAGGGCTGAAACACTGATGCAGACACAGGGCTACGGGGGATGAGAGGACAGACACTCTTGAAAAGGGTGGCTATATTACGGCATGGGCAGTGCTATTCTAGAGCAAGCCATAGTTGGAACCCCAGAGGAAAGGGTGCAAAAGTCCCTGCTGTGGGATGGTCTTTCTGTATGTTGTGAATATGTGCTGCTTCCACTGGTTAATAAATAAAGCTACTTTAGCCTATGGGAAGGCAGGATAAGAGCCAGGTGGGAAATCCAAGCAAGGATACAGGGAGAAGAAAGATGGAGTCAAGGGAGACGCTGAGAGCTGCCAGGGGTACAAGATGTAATGGGACACAGGTAAAGCCACGAGACGTGTAGCGACACATAGGTTAATAGAAATGGGTTAACTTAAGATGAAAGAGCTAGTTAGTAATAAGCCTGAGCCATAGACCAAACAATTTGTAATTAATATAAGCCTCAGTGTGTTTATTTGGGACCAAGCAGCTGTGGGACACAGGAAAACTTCTGGCTACAGTCCCCCGCTAAGTATCCCCACCCTGTTTTCCTACTGACTTTGGAGAGTAACTGGGAAGAACAGGATTTAGTAATATTATCGGACAATGCTTTCTTCCATGTTTAGTCCTTAGCACTGGGAAGTAACAATGCTTCAGGTACTGCTGGAGTCCAGACCCTGGAGTTAGAACTGAGTTCTAGCCACAATGCTGCAATGACCAGGGGTAGACTTGGGAAAACTGCCTAACTTGCTGTCCTGCCTGACTAGGCTTTATCATCAACTTGACACAATCTAGAGTCATCTGGAAGAGGGAACCTCAACTGAAGAGTTTCCTCAGTCGGATTGGCCTGTGGGTATGTCTGTGTGGCATCAACTTTATTACTAATTACTAGCCCACTGTGAGTGGCACCATCTCTAGGCAGGTGATCCTAGGCTGTCTAAGAAAGCTAGCTGAGCATAAGCCAGTGAGTGAGCCATAAGCCATATTCCTCCATGATTTCTGCTTCAGATTCCTGCGTTGGCTTCCTTATACGTTGGATTGTGGCCTGGAGGTATAACCTGGAATAAACTCTTTTCTTCCCTCACTTGCTTTTGGCCAGAGTGGCTTAATCCCAGCAACAGAGTGAAACTAGAACACCTGCCCATACCTAGTGGAAAGGGCCTCGATCACTGTGAAATCATAAGGAAAAGTCGAGTATTCATTAAAACAGTTGACAATTTTGGGATTGGGTGTATGGTGAATGCTTAGTTACTGATGGCTGCTATTCCCAGCAAACATTCATTCTTTATCCCCTTTATTCCTCTCCCTCTAGAACTTAAGTCCTTCGGCCTTGGTGCCAGACATGCTGTACAGCTTCAGAGAAGTCTCTCATTAGAGTCTCGTCTTGAGGCACCACGAATCCTGTAAGGTAGGGAGAAGACAGAAAGAGGAGAGACCGCATCCTGCCTCTTGGTCTGCTTTCCAGCAGGCTTGCTAGCTCTGCAGGGCTTTGCCTTTACCAAGTGCAGAGGCAAGGGGTGAGGATTTCTGTAGGTCCCATTGGGACGCAGGGGGTGAATGAGTTAACATTTACAAAGTGCTTTGGGCTCCTTGGAGAAAAAGCCCAATCTAAGTATTCTCATTAGTGTATGAATAATAGATGAGCCCGAAGCACTTTGCGAATAGGAAGTTCTTTAGCAACGCTAAATAATACTCCCCGGGACTTACCTGTGAGTGAGGGGAGGGGCCAGTTCTTGAAGCTCTGATGGTTCTAGTCTTCACTGTCATTGAGGCTGAGTGAGATCTTGGATAAAATAATTCCCTTTTCTGCCTCTGAGAATGGAGAGGATGAAATGGGTGATGTCAAAGACAACTCACTTGATTAGGTGCCTCCTCCTAGTGCTTTTTGTTAGAATGAAGCGGACAGCAAGAGTCAGAGCAGTCATCTGTGGGAGGGTGGGCTAACTTCCCCAAAGCGGGACTCCACACTGGGCAGTGGCTGCTGCCCCCTCCTCTTTGGCACCGCTGAGAATGAGCTTGACTTTTCCTTGCGTGTAGAGTATGGAAGGGGATGGTCCTCGAACCCTGAGTTGTGGAGAAAAGACCTCCTGCACCTGCATCCTAGAAAACACTTAACGGCCTTGCTGATTTGCAAGGACTGTGGGAAATACACCTGATCTAGGGTTTATCTCAACGCTTGGAAGTGTAGTTCTGTAGTGTTAACTGCATTCGCGCTGAGCAACGGATCCCTTGAACTCTTCATCTTGCTGCTGAAACCTCATCCTCATTAAGTCACACTCCCCACCTTTACCTTCCTGAGCTCTTCTTCTTCTTCCTGCCTCCCCAAGTTTGGCTCCTTCAGGTCCTTCTTTGCAACTGGAACCACGCACTATTTGTCTTTCTGGGACAGGTTTATTTCATGGAGTGTAATTGACGCTCATTCATTTTGTAGCCTGTTTAAGAACTTTGTGTGTGTGTGTGTGTGTGTGTGTGTGTGTGTGTGTGTTGTGTACATATGAGCTCAGGTGCCCTCAGAATCCAAAAGGGGTATGTGATCACCTGGATCTGGAGGTACAGGTGGCTGTGAACCACCCAACATGGGTGCTATGTTCTGAACTTGGATCTTCTGTAAGAGCAGCATGTGATCTTAATTTCTTTTCCACTTTATTTTTTTGAGACAGAGTCTCTCACTGAACCCGGAGCTCACTAATTCAGCTAGACTGGTTGGGCAGTAAGCCCCAGAGATCCCCCTGTCTCTGCCTTCCCAGTAATAGGATTGCAGGAGCTGACTGTGGGTGTTGAAAAGTGAACTCAGGTCCTCATACTTGTGTTTGGCAAACACTTTACCAACAAATCATTACTCCACCCCTTCCTCTCCTCCCTCCCTCCCTCCCTCTCTCCCTCCCACCCTTCCTTCCCTTGGTTTGACAGGGTCTTACTACACAGTCCTGGCTGCCCTAGAACTTGATATGTGGATCAAACTGGCCTCAGATTCACAGAGATCTACCAGACTCAGCCTACTGAGTGTTGGTATTAAAGGTGTGCACCATCATGGCTGGACTTCTTCTGAGAATGAATGAAATGGGTGATGTCAAAGACAACTCACTTGATTAGGTGCCTCCTCCTAGTGCTTTTTGTTAGAATGATGCAGACAGAAAGAGTCAGGGCAGTCATCCATGGGAGGGTGGGCTAACTTCCCAAAGTGGGAACTATGGTGAGTGCTATGTTTCTTCTTCTTCTTCTTCTTCTTCTTCTTCTTCTTCTTCTTCTTCTTCTTCTTCTTCTTCCTCTTCCTTCTCTTCCTCCTCCTCCTCCTCCTCCTCCTCCTCCTCCTCCTCCTCTTCTTCTTCTTCTTTTTGAGACAGGGTTTCTCTATATAGCTTTGCGCCTTTCCTGGAACTCGCTCTGTAGACCATGCTGGCCTCAAACTCACAGAGATCCACCTGGCTCTGCCTCTTGAGTGCTGGGATTAAAGGCTTCTGGGATTAAAGTCTTCTGGGATTAAAGCATGCACCACCACCGCCTGGTGACTTTTTTCTTCTTAAAGTCCAAACAGTATCCCATTGTAGGTACATGTTCCTTTTGGCTTATTCATTCATTCATTCACTGGCAGACCCCTAGGTTGCTTCCACTTCTGTTTCCAGCTCTTGTGAACGAAGCTGTTATGAACATGGCTGTACACATACATTTGAATGTATACCTCCACGTTTTTCAAAAATACTCAGAGGTATGATGTATCACACATCAATTCTGCTTCCATTTTCTAAAGAAAATGATCATATCTGACTTCTTTCCAACAAATATGATATTGAAAAAGTTTTAAAAATTGTTTATGTGTATGACTGTTTTGTCCACTTGTGTGTTTATGTATCACATCTATGCCAAGTGCCAACAGAGGACAGAAAAGGGCATCTGAACTGGAGCTACAGGTAGTTGTGAGCTGCCATATAGGTGATGGAGATTGAACCTGGGTCCTCTGAAAGAAAATCAAGTGCTCTTAACCACTGAGCCATCTCTTCAACCCTGGATGAGAATCTTTAATGACTTCAGATTTGTAGTTTGTATCGCTGGCTCCACTGAAGGCCTTACCATCACCTGTATATGCTAAATTATGACCACGAAGAGAATTTGTATAATCATTTTCATGTGGCTTTAAGTCTTCTCTCTAGTCCACATCTGTCCTCATTGGGCATTTCTCATAACTTTTGGCTCAGAAGCAGAACCAGATGTTTGGACCATTCTCAGAGTCACATTCTGATTTATTTCACCTAGACTGCTTCTCCCAAGGTCACTCACAGTACAGAGAGGTAGCACCTGCTGTAAGCCACAGGTCTCTGCTTCTGTAGGTTAAGGGGAACCACAAGGAGGGAGGAGGGCAGATTTACTCATGACACACTTGGGGAGTGGACACATGGCCAAGGACACATGGCAACTTAGATACGATATCAGCTGAGGTGTGTGTGGCTGCAAGAACAGCTAACAGTAGCTAGTGTAAAAACAAGATATGATTAAGGCACAGAGCTACATGACTAAGAGGTCTTAGGTTTGGTAGATTCCATGGAGTCATCTAGGAACCAGGCTTTCCACATAACCTGGCATGCTAGCTTTGTTCTTATGCTTATTGCTTCAAGATCAAAGGTAGTAGCCTCAACTCTAAAGAGTGAACCTTCATTCTAAGAGAGGAGGAAACAGGCCCAACTCTCTGCAGGAAAAACTATTCTCCCAAACCTCTGTCAAGCAAGCATCCAGTTACATTGCTTTCTGAACCCAGTCATAACCCCTACTAGCTGTTGGCACTGATATCACCATGCTGGGTAATTAATTACAGTGGATCCTTTGGATACAGACCTGCTGCTGTCTGAACTATGGTGGGTGCTGTGCCTCTAAGAAAGCAGGGAGGGGCTGAGCCTGGACACATGACAGTGTTTACTGCAGGTACACAACACAGAGGAAGGATTAGATTGGCCACAAGTTTTGGTTATGAGCTTGAGATTTACAGAATCATATTGAATGGACTTTAAATGCCTTTGCTGAATTTACCAAGAGAGAAGGGCAGGACCCATTCCTCTACTTCTTAACTATCCCCTTTTGTCCATCCTTACATTTCCCCACCCATGCTATACAAAGAAATAATGACATACTTGAACAACATTTCACAGTGCACAGATAATCTTCATATCATATCCATTCAGCCTTCATGATAACTATGTTTTTTTTTTTTAATGAACTTAGGTACAGAAGGCAGAGTTAGTCATACTTCTCAGTACATGAAAGACTAGCACCAATTGCTTAGAGCTGGCCTCACTCTTGCAATAATCAATTGATCCATCTTTTCTTTTTTATTATCATTTTATTACCATTCATTTTCCACTCTTTACTCTTTAACCACATAGGCAACCATTCTCGGTATGTCCAAAGTTTAGCTCATAATTTTTACGTGCATTTGTAAAATGTGTTTTGTTCTGTGTGTGTGCAGTTGTATGTACACACATGACCATGTGGGAGAATTTCATTTTGGTCTGCCTTTCTGGTCCCCACCTTTTGAGAGTGACCCATGCAGGTGTGCATATGTACTCTACTGCCTTGACAAGCTGCATCGTATTCCACCTGGTGAATTCATTATGCTTTGCTCATCTGTATCCTTGTAGTGGAAACTTTGCCTCAAACTCTTGAGAGCCAACATCTTCACACGCAGACACTGGACTGGTCATAGGCTCTGCTGGGATGCCACAGGGATATAGACTCAAGGCATAACGGAGGAGTTATAAAAGAGATACCTAATTTGGATAAGTACCACTTAAATGGCTCTCTAGAAAGGCTGCACTCATCTGCTAAATGAGCATCATTCCCAATTAACTGGAAAGCGGGTCTCGAGGATGCCAAGTAACTTGTCCAAGCTTATACTTGTCCAAGCTTGTACAGCAGTGACAGTGAATTGGGACAAGAGCCCAACTCCAGGTCTAATTCCACAGCCTTCTCTTTCTCAGAGCCTCACTCTACAAGATGCTGGCTCATAATACTAAGCACTAAGAGAGATCTCTTGCTTTTCAGGCAACACCTTGAATTTCAGAAACGGCTTCTGGTGCACACTGCAAATTCCAGGCAGAAGAACGTGTAAGTTAGTGGGAAGCTCTTGGGCTGTGGTCTGACTCAGCCTGACCTGTTGTCCTCTGGGTCTCCTCACCACAGTTGCTATTACACTATTCAGGGAAGTATTCAAAAAATTCGTGCCAGAGGCTGGAATGTCATGTCTTCCTCTTTGTCTAACCTGAAAGTTAAAGAGGAGTCATAGAGTCAGACAGCACATATCCAGGACAGGCTTCAGAGCCCGTGCATTCCAGGGAGAAGCCTGAGGCCACACAGCTGCGAGCAGGATAGGGCAGGCACCTGGCAATCGTCTGCTGCCCAACATCTGGCAGCTTTCCTCTGTCTCTGTAGGAATCCGTACTCTTGATTCTCAAAGACCTAAGGTGTGCACTTGGGGATGCGTGACAAGTACTTCTCTAGATGTAAGTGGGAGAGGGAACCCAGTGAACTCTATAGCTTTTGCCTGTTTCTATGAGGCCAACCTCCCTCCACAGCCAATTTCAGACTGTGGAAGCACTGTTACTGCCCATGGAGTTGGGAGAGCCTGGTGCCAGCATTGTGGACACCACCCAAAGCATTTTTTACCACCTTGGTATAAAAGACAAAGAGTGTCCAGAGCGCAGACAACGATTTTTGACTAAGTTTTGACTATTTAGTATAACTTAGGTGATGGTTAAGTTTTATCATCTTAGTTTCTTTTCTGTTGTAGGGATTAAAAAAACTTGAGAAAAGCAACTTAGGGGAGAAAGGGCTTGTTTTAGCTCATAGTTCAATGTCAGGGAGGTCACAGCAGCAGGAGCTGGAGGGAGCTGGTCATATCACTTCTATAATCAGGAGCAGAGAACAGGGAATGCGTGCATGCGAGTGCTCAGCTTACCCTTTCCATTTTGTACTGGATCCAGCTACCCAGAGAATGGTCTCACTCACAGTTAACGAATGTAGTCAAGACAGTCCCTTAAGGACATTCTCAGAGGCTAACCTTAATCCCAGACAATCCCTCACACCCCTTCCTGGAGGCTTGCCTCCTAGGTATCCAGGTTGACGGATGCTAACTATCACATTTATCAAATGCAAAGCCTAATAACGGTTGTGTTTATCACCAGCTCATGAAATCCCTCAGCATCAGACACTTGGGGAGTCTGAGGGAGGGTGAGGCAGTGCCAGCCCATCCCGGGCTGCGCTGGTATGAAACAAGTTTGTTTGCTGGCTGCCTAGCTTTCCAGTTTATGTATGTGTCTTGATTAGATTGAATACACTTTGGAGGAAATGTGGAATAGGAACATAGTGTAGGAAAATGCAGTGGATGAATGGGCTGTTATAGAGGTAAATTTTATGTATAGCAGCAGCATTAGCTCTTTAGACCTGCAAACTATTAAAGCTCTAACTCTTCTAGATACACTTTACAAAGAATTATATTGTGCTCCTTCCTGTTTCTTACACACGAGGCATGATAACTTATTACTCTTTTCTTTCTTTCTTTCTTTCTTTCTTTCTTTCTTTCTTTCTTTCTTTCTTTCTTTCTTTCTTTCTTTCTTTTTTTTATTGACAGCTCAGAGACTCTTCTGGAAAGCTGTGGACTTCTGGAATGAATGACCCCAGACTGTTGCACTGTAGGGGCCCTCGGACATTACTCTCATTTCTCTGGAGTGTGGCGTATTAGAAATTCTCAAGACTAAGGAGGAGGCTGCACACTGCTTCCCTCCATTGCCATCATTAGCTGTTTGAGACTCATCGGGTGGACCGCGGCACAGAAGAGGGTCCAGGGCTGGGGCAACTGCCAGGACATATGTCCTTTCTGGCTTGGGTGGTGTTAACATCATTTGGGCAACTTCTATCAAGTTACTGGAGCTGGGGTCACCCCTCAAAAGATAGCAGGGAGCCCAGGAGTGAGGGCTTGCTCCCCCCACCCCCACCCCACTAATTAACAAGTTGGGTCCTTTCCAGGTCCTTTGGTGGCTCTCCCGGGGCTGGGTTCCACTGGGGACTGGCAGACAGTCTTACTTTAAGCCCTGTATCGATCCTCACGTGGTTGGAGGGCCCCTCTTGGGGGAGCGCTCTCTGTTTTAAGTGCATGCAGTAACTCTCTTGACTGGCTTGTAAACAGGTTTTAATGGGGCTATTAGTGTAAAAGGACAGGAAACTTTCAAAAACAACCTCTTAAATATTCATGAGGATGTTAAATCTGGCGCTTAATCACCAGTGTTTGCACACAGCTACCAGAGAGGGAGGACAGCTAACAGGCCACCTTCACTCGGGGGCAATTGACAGGACATTAATAAACGCTCTTACAGGCATGATGAATGGCCAAGAGACTAGGAGGATTGTTATTTTTTTCCGTTTTTTGAAAAAAAAAAAAGCCTGTTTCCTTTGGGGAATCTCCGTTCTGGGGGTGGGGTGTCAATGTGGAGGTGAAGGTGGGTTCAGGGAAGATGGAGTGTGTGTGTGTGTGTGTGTGTGTGTGTGTGTGTGTGTGTGTGTGTGCATGCAGTGTGGATGAATGAATTTCTTGCCTTCAGAAATAGTTAACTGGACTATCTGCTTCCAGGCTGTGGTTCCTCTGGGGAAACTTCAAAAACTAGAGAAGGGAATCTCTGAAGAATCCCCCCACCCCACTGGAGGATTCTTACTTAATTCAGCCTTTGGGAAGCCCAAGAGGGATGTGCACAGGTGCCTTCAGGGTGGAGCTCCTTGGTGGGCCATGACCAGATGCCTCACCAGACACTAGACCCTTAGACTGGACTTAAATGCATACAAAGGCAGCCAACTGTGGCCCGCAGCCCTGCCTCTCCTGGGCCCACCTTTCTAACTGTGCATTTGTAATTTATGGAGATGCTTCTTTCTAGAACGTCTCTCCGTCATGTTGGGTACAGACTCTTTACCAAAAAGTGAATAGGAAGCTTGCTTTTTTTAACTTATAAGTGATCTGCACTGTTCCCTTTCTAGAATGGACCTTAGGGACTGACTAGGCTCAGCCTTTCTAATTCCATGTTAGAAAAGTGAGCGGCTTGGTGGGGAAAGTAAGTTGCCCATGGCTAAAGACTGAGGAAGTGACAGACAGCAGTCACCTAGAGTTCCGACTCCTTAGCTCTTTTCACAGGGCCACCCATATCAGCCAGGTGAGATGAGTCCAGGAGGAGTCAGAGAGCATGGCACTCATTTTTTCCAGAAGAGCCAGACTCAAATGCTTGCCCAGTTCCAGGTTCCTGTGATGGAAGCTCCCAAGCCTGGGAACACCTCACAGTTGCAGTGTTGTGAGACACCCCAACCTCGTTATTGAACAAAACTCAGGACCTCAAGTCTCCTTTTTCTCCCCTCCCCAAATATTCATTAGGATTAAAAAAATTGTTTTATGCATAGGGAGGGTGTTTTGCCTGCATGTATGTCTGGATACTACATGCATGCAGTGTCTAAGGAGGCCAGAAGAGGGCGTCAGATCCCCTGGAACTGGAGTTACAGTGTTCTAGGGGCCATGTGGGTGCTGGGAATTGAATCCTGGTCTTCTGGGAGAGCAACAGGTGTGCTTAACCATTGAGCCACCTCTCTGCCCTGGTATTAGGATTTTTTGAATAACATGCTCTGTTTAGAAGTGAAGGCCACTGCTAGCATGTAGTTATAAATTCATAAAAACTGTTTTTGTGGAGCGGGAAAACCCCTCCTATGTTTTAGAATGTCTCATCCTGAATCCTCCATAAAAACATTTGCAGGTTTCAGCCTTTCCTGTTGTATCCCACATATTCTATCACATTCTTCAGCGACCCAAGCTACTGATGCAAGGCTTCGGGAGAGGAAGCTGTCGTGAAGGTAGACAACAAGGTCCCTTTCCCAATGCACTCTTCCTTCTGCTAGTGATTTTACTCCAGGGCAATAGTGGGGTGAGTGTTTTTGTTTTTAAATCTCACCTCCATCATTCCTACCATTACTCAACCATGTATAGTGGCCTTATGTCATCTGTATCCAGTCCAAACTGTTCCTTCCTTGCACAGCCAAATTTAGTCCCGTCCCCACCCTGAAAGTCAAATACAGTCTTCCCTTGGGAGCAAAGGATCAGAGACCACCACAGAGGGCATAGATATGGCTCTCTGTCACTGCCTGTTCCTAGGCTCAGTGGAACGAGGTTTTATTTATTTTGTCTTTAATATTTTTATGGAATGTCTACCAGAAATGAAACACTCAGCTTCTTGCTAAACAGTTTGCATTAATGACTTCCAAAAGAGCCAATCTATTGATTTTTTTAAAAAAAATAAAACTCCATTTGTCTCTTTCATCTGGATGTATAGCTCATATAGGTGTAGATGGTAAAACAAGCAATTGAGAAACAGTTTTGTTTTCACAGTTAGAATGGCTGTATTTGACAGTCTTTGCTGATAATTGTTGTAGAATTTAGGACACATCCAAAATACAGAGGAGACATCAAGTCCACTGGAGCTGTACTGATTTCTCAATGGGAGCTGGCAGCCGGCTGCATAAGGTCTGGGGATGATTCTGTGTGTCCTTTCAGGTTATCAAACTACACCCAGTGCTGGAGTTCACAGAACATGGCTTTTGATTGATTTGGCTTTTCTTACTATGCAACAGTGTTTTTGCCCAGTGCATTTCAACAGAGACTCACTGTGCTTTGCTGAAAACATGGACTTGGGTGTTAAAATTTAGGGTCTATTTAGAGCTGCTCCAATAAAGTATCATGGATGTCAGACAGTTCTCATTTTGCTTGCCTGTAAATTGGGCATAGTAAACCTGCGCTGTTGTTCTGATGTTGCAAGTGAAATCACACAGGCATTACCTTTGTGCTTTTCCACTGGTGCCTTCCAGGTACCAGAAAGTGAAACCTTCTCACGTTGAAGCTGGGATTTCCTCTCTAAGTCTGTTCTCTGGTAATTTCAGATCAGCCGGTGACATCACAAACTACGCAGGTGTTGGCACCTGGCAGGAGTGTCCCCCCCAATAGAGGATCAGTTCTGCTCTGTCTTCTTAGTCTCAGATCTGTTCACTCCACTGAGCAGTCTAGCCCAGTTCATTCTCATTGCTTGGGTGAAGACGGAACCTCCCTGATTTTCCTGCCACGCTTAACCATTCACGCCTTCAGTTTGTGAGCAGGGAGACTTTTCCTGTTAAAAGGTAAGGACACTGGAACGCTCTTCTACTTAAGGCCCTTCAATAGCTGTTTGATGCCATGAACACAGCCCACCGAACCACACACGACAGTCTTGTCCCTATCTGCCTCATTCTCATTTCTATCTCACTCTATCCTGGCCATAACACCTCTGTTCTTTTGTTTCATCATATTTATTAATTTATTATTTATTTATTTATTTATTTATTTTGGGAGGTATCTCATTGTGTGGTCCAGGATGTAGACTCATGATGTTCTTGCCTCAGGCTCCCCATAACTGGGATTGCAGGTATTGCTAATATTCTCAGTTCTGTACTTCTCAGGGCTTTCTGCAGACAGTTCCCTGTACAAAACACTTGCTCATCCACTATTTCCTGGACAACACCCACTCATCCACTAGAACTCAGGATAAATGCTAAATGCTAGGAGGTGACTTCCTTATCATCACTTACATTTCCCCACAGGAACCCATAGGAGGGGTTCCTCTTGTACTGTATTTTCTTATATATTTATTCACTTGCATAATTATTTAGAATGTAAACTCTAAGAAGTTCAAGACTATGCTGTGCCCCCAGTGCCCTGACAAAGTACTTGTCACAATGCAAGTAGATAGAAAGATTGCATGTAGACGTTAAGTGAACATAAATCAAATCTGTGTCCAGGTGTCTCAGGGTTTCTATTGCTGTGATGAAACACCATGACCAAAACCAACTTGGGGAAGAAAGGGTTTATTTTGCTTATACTTCCAGGTAGAAAGTTCATCACAGAGGGAACTCAATCTAGCCAGCACAGTTGGCCCCTTGTCAACTTGACACACAAACACATCACTATTAAGCCATAACCTTTCCTTTCTCATTCATCCCCATGATCACTCATTAATATCAACATCACAAATTAAATATTCCAACTTTTAAAAATCCCTCAGTCTTTAAAAGCTCAAACACTTAAAAGTCCAAAGTTTCATAAAATATTCAAAATCTCTGAACCATGTGCAAAAATCAAACACAAATTAAATGCTTCTGTATTCCAAGAGGAAAGAACCATGGCACAGACACAGTCAAATCAAAGGAAAGGCAAACTCCAGCAGTGTGAATAACTCATGTCCAATGTTTGGGATTCACTCGCGGTCGTCAGAGATCCTCTAAAGGACTTGTGTCACTTCCTGGCTCTGCCCTCTGCAGCACATGAAGCTCTTTTCCTAGGCTTAGGTTGGTGCCACTGCATGGCTCCAACTGTTCTTCATGGTCATCCCATGGCACTGGCATCTTCAAAATCCTGGGGTCTCTGCAACTTGGCTACACTTTCACCAATAGCCTGTCATAGGCTCTCTTCACGGTGCCAAGCCTCAACTTCTCTTCATGACCCCTTCAATCCTGGGCCTTCAACTGCTACTGAGGCTGCACCTTCACCAATGGCCTCTTCTGGTCTCTTCCAGTGTCACAGTGTCAAGTTCTCCAAGGCCACTTCATGCCTTCAAAGTCAGTGACAGCTAGATGATTCTTATACATCCACGCTCAGTTAACAGCACACGGTACAACCTTGACCACCTCCCAAACACAGCTTCTGGGTGCTAACTCTGAGAAAACACTTCCTAGAAGACTTCATTTCAATGATACCGATTTCTTCTTAATCACAGCTGATTCTTCAGCCCCAGGTGATCAGTATTAATTGTCCCAGTGAAGCAGAGGTTTCACTTTAATGGTTATTAATTCAAAATATCACATGAACATACCTGTTAGTCTTTAGTCCTCTCTGAAACTTCATAAGCCAGACCTTATCATCTACATTGTTCTCAACATTCTTAACTTCCAGTCTCCTACAGAACCTCCAGTAGAGCTCTCAGCACTCATTGGATTTTCTAGGCCAAGGGTGCAAAGCCCTTCCACAATCCTCCCCTAAACCACATGGTCAGGCCTGTCAGAGCAATACCCAACTCCTGATACCAATCTCTGTATTAGTTAGAGTTTCTATAGCTGTGACACCATGACCAAAGCAGCTTGGGGGAAGAGAGGGTTTATTTTGCTCACACTTCCAGATGAACAGTCCATCACAGAAGGAACTCAGGGCAGGAACCTGGAGGCAGGAAGCCGATACAGAGGCCATAGAGGAGTGTTGCTTACTGGCTTGCTCAGCTTGCTATCTTATAGAACCCAAGGCTGCCACTCAGGTATAGCCTCAAACACAATGCACTGTACCCTCCCGCATTAATCACTAATTCATAAAATGCCCTACATGTTTGCCAACAGTCTGATCATCTATAGGCATTTTCTCAATAGAGGCTCCCTCACCTTAGATGACTCTAGCTTAAGACAAGGTGATATAAAACTAACCAGCACACCAGGGACACTAAATTAATTGGAGAGACAAATATACATAACAAATTAGGAATCTGAGGGCAGTAAGCTGATGAAGTCACCCTGAGCTAGTTTCATCATCATCATCATCATCATCATCACCATCACCACCATCATCATCATGATGTTCTTTTCGGGAACAGGGTTTCCTTCCTGGCTGTCCTGGCACTCACTATTTTCATTATTCCAGAGGAGGCTTATAAGCCCCCAAACCTGACCATGGAAGGGATGTGATGTGGTAGGTGCTGATCCTGGGTACTCAGAGGATGAATTTTCTTCCAAGTTTGTCCCTCTCATTCCTTTGCCTTCATTCTGATGCAGGCAGATTTCTCTACAGGGTAGAGAAAATGACACAGCGAGCCCCATACCCTCTTCTTTGTCTCTCCTGCCAGGAAAACCTCTGGGGAGGCTTCAGGTTGACATTTCCTTGGAGCACAGTTTCATTCTTGGTCACTGTGACTAAGGAGGCATCAGGCACCCACACCAAAGCTCCTGAGATTCACAGTCAACCAGCAGAAGATTGGGGCTGGTGCCTGAAGTCATGGAGCAGTCCTGGCAGTTAGCGAGCATGACTGCCAGAGGGCAAGTCTGTAGGACTGAAAGAGAAGGTGACTTGAATTCCAACATTCATGAGTTGAGGCTCAATTTTTTCTGGCTCCAGAAAACCTAGAGCAGAGGCAGTTCTACCTGTGGCCGGTGGGAAGCCACTCTCTTTAAGGTCAATGAATGAAGTCATTCTTTGTGCTAGGGTAAGGAATGCCAGCGGTTAATTATAATTCAAGGACTCATATAGAGTTACTTTATACTTTATACTGCCAATAGCCATTGACACTTGTCCAAATATGTTTCTAGGGAGTTAAATGTGGAACTATGGGAATGAAACACTGTGAGAATCCTGTTGGCAGTTGAATTAATGTGTGAATAAACAGGATATATTTCTACCGATCCTGCTGTAGTATAGCCTGATCAAATTCTACGTCCTTTCTGAAGCTGTTCTCCATTCCCCTTTGAGAACTAATAGCTAACGATCTCTTTATTAATTGTTATAAGAATCCTAGGAGCTGATACAGATAAGCAGTTAGAATGAAGGCACAATGTCAGCACTCAGTAAAATTTTAAATTTTTAAACATTTATTTATTTACTTCTTCGTTTTATGTGTATGGGTGTGCTCATATCAGTGTATGTTGAGATCAGAACCACTTGTAGGAGTCGGTTGTTTTCTCCTACGATGTAGGAGTCAGGGAACCTTACTTAGTGGGCTTTAACTCCATAAACAGTGGCCATGAAGAAGAGAAACCACAGCCTGTCTATACTCTGGATCTATACCCCTCTATCCCGTGGTATTGGGCATTGAACTGAGGGCTTTGTCCATGCTAGGCCCGTGCTCTGCTACAGTGCGTGTCTCTATCCCATTTCTTAAGTTTTATTATTTATGCATAGTGTTTTTCTGTCTGGGTTACTACAAAAGCTTTGAGAAACTTTGATTGTGGCTCTAGCGCGTGTGTTTCGGGCCCACCAGCACAGCCCATTAAGGTGGGGTTTCCAGGCTGCAGAGCTGGTGCAGAAGGGGAAGTGCTCGTCATGCAAACATGAAAACCTGAGTTCGGATTCCCTAATGCCACATAGTTAGCCCACACAGAAGCTTGCCCTTGTCCCAGCACTGGATTCTTGGAACTCCTGGGCCAATTAGCTTTGCTAAACTAGTGAGATCCAGGTTCAGTGAGAGATCCTTTCTCAGAAAATGAGAGGGGCAGTAATAGGGGGTGACATCTGACATCAACCTGTCGCCATACATGCATGCACATATAGTATGCACCCTCAAATGCAGGAACATGTCAGTACACATGCCACATGCATACACTATACACATCACACACACACACACACACACACACACACACACACACACACACACACACTGGCATTTCTAGGGGACGAGAATGCAAACATTTTAACCAGATCTTCAGTGATTCTCCTTTCCTTCACGGGGTTCCATGGACCATAGTTTGAGAAATATTGGCCCAGATGCAGTAAGCAAGAATGAGGGAGATGAGGGAAATGACCAGCACTTATTCTATAGTTAGGTTCACTGACACAAAGTGCCATGGCATGTCATGACTTGCCAAATAAGTGCCCCCCCCACAAGGCAGAGATCTCTGTCATGTTTTCTCGTGGGGAAGCCGTTTACCTTTCCCACCCTTTCCTTTCAGGTGAAGCCACACAGGTGTAGAGTATCTATGATGCCCATAGGTCTACTCAGCCTTTGGCCAGTCAAGCCAGAGACAAGGCTGTAGCTCTGCTAAGCACCACACCTGTCATGTGATCACTGCTGTGCTTCCAATTGAAAGAGGAGATGGTAGTGGATAGAGACCCAGAGAGCCAGAATCCTTGTGTATGTCTTATGCGCATTATCGTGGCCATATCTCTTGAACTACTGTTCTCTTTTGTAGAGAGATTTCCAGGAAGGTTCATGAATAGAATTTTAATGGTGAAACGCATTCCCAAAGACCCTGCCCTTTGCATGGGAGGTCATGCCCATGAAGGCAGCCTGTGAGAGGAGCATGCATTACCAACTCTTATGCTTTTGTATTGAGCATTAGGTCTCATCTTTACAGTCAGATTAACGGAGATTAGTGGTTCCACTAAAGAGTTTAAACATCATGCTGACCCAAATTGTGGGAGCCATAATAATGTGGTGCTATATGTCCAAGGACTGGGCCAGCTGGCTGTCTGGTGGGGGAGGAGGAAGAGGTCTACATGTTCCCAGAGTGATTTCATTAATTGCTTGCATAAGAAAGCTGGAGGTGCCTGTCTATACAGAATGTCTATGGAGCACTCCCCCTACTTCCCACATACATATCCACCTATCAGGCCAGTCTGGGGCTGCTCCTGTGCTAGGAGGACATTAATAATCAATGGTCCCTCATACTTGCCTCCTCTTGGCTTCTGCAGGTGGGGCCCAGTCCCTGAAGTCTCAAATGGTTCCATTAATGTCTTTTTATCCATGCGAAGGGTAAAATAAACCCCTCAAAGCTTAGAAACCTGCCACCCTGGACACAGGAGGAAAAGGAGGATGGCTGTTAATTAACAACCTTAAATCATCCCCACAGTGTCAGGTCCCAAAGAAACCCAGTCCCTGTGGCTCCTCCCAGCACTTCCCACCCCGCACCCTACCCCTAACCTCCCCAGCCCAGGGGCTGGGCTTCCCTTCCCTTCCCCCAGCTTCTGATTCCTGTATAAACCTGCCATTTCAGCCATGAGCTCTCCTGGTCCTCATTCCTCTCTTACCCTCTTTCCTTTTCTCTCTCTCCTCTTCCTCCCCCCTCCCATGGCCTGGTGCAGTCTGGACCTTTCCAGATGCCTCTGGCTGTTCTCTCCCTCATATCTACAATCAAACCTTCTCCTCAACCACACCTTGGAGTGGTCATGTGCTCATTCTCATTCACACTGGAGCACACAGCTGTAATGCAGAAAGTGCAAGCAGCTGTTCATCATTTCAGAGTTTTTCTCTCTTCATCAGATAGATTGAATAATTTTATGCCTATTACATGGTTAGAGAAGAAAGTACATTTGAAAGATCTCTTTGTCTTTTTTTGTGTACACATGCGAGGGTGCTGTAGGCACATGTTTATGTGCAGGTACACACAGCTGTGCATACAGAGATCAGAGGATGACATCAGGAGTCCTGATGGATCACTCTCCACTTTATTCCCTTGAGACAAGGTTGTCCACTGAATCTGGAGCAAGGCTGGTGGCCAGCAAGCCCCAGCAAGGACCCGGTTTTCTTACCAAGCATACAAAGGCTTGGGTAGAATCTAATTGTTACAGTTTAGATTTGAAACGTCCTCGAAGGATCATACATTGATGGCTGAGGTGCCATCTGATGGGCTCTTGGGAAAGTGATTGGACCCCAAGGGCTCTAACTTCACCAGTGCCAGCTTCACACTTTGCTGGCGTTAACAGGAGGTGGGGCCTAGTTAGAAGAACCAGGTTCCTAGGCTGTCTCCTGGAAGTCGATGTCATATCTTACCCTTGTCCCCTTCCTCTGTCTCTGCTTTCTGGCCACCATGAGGTGAGCATACTTCTTCATCACACATGCCTGCCATCACGATGTGCTGCCAAAGCAGCAGAGACAGGTGACTTAGGTTGGAGCCTATGAAATTGAGCCCCACACCAAACCTTTCTACTTTTTTTTTTTTTTTTAAATTTATTTATTTATTATGTATACAGCAGTATGACTGCAGGCCAGAAGAGGGCACCAGATCTCATTTCAGATGGTTTTGAGCCACCATGTGGTTGCTGGGAATTGAACTCAGGACCTCTGGAAGAGCAGTCAGTGCTCTTAACCTCTGAGCCATCTCTCCAGCCCACCTTTCTACTTTTTAATTGATTTTTAATTTAATTTTCTGTCACAGTGACAGAAAGTCACTCACACAACTGTAGTCTTTCACATATCTTCAAAGGGGAAGAAAGTGGTCGAAATAGTCAAGGGCTGTTTGGAACCAAACTCCAACAGCAGATGTGACCACACCCGGACTGGGGCATGTGTTTGGCTAAAGACAACACAACATGACCAGTTTTGTTGTGTGTCTGGCACTGCTCGGCCCAATGGCAGCCTTGACAGATGTGAACTAGGATATGACAGGGGGTAGGGGTTGGGATCTGATGGGGTGGGTATAACTAATTTAACAAAGCTCTGACCGCCACTTACCCACATACAGTGATGAATCACTGAGCTGTCCAAGGGATCTGTGACAGATGAAATTCACTGAATGTGCAGATTACGTGTTTCCATTACTCTTTTCTTGTAATTCTGTATGAAGCATATATGACATGAAAAGTTTTCTTATAAAAAATACCATCTAGAGCTGGGCGGTGGTGGCGCACGCCTTTGATCCCAGCACTCGGGAGGCAGAGCCAGGCGGATCTCTGTGAGTTCGAGGCCAGCCTGGGCTACCAAGTGAGTTCCAGGAAAGGCGCAAAGCTACACAGAGAAACCCTGTCTCGAAAAACCAAAAAAAAAAAAAAAAAAAAAAATGCCATCTAGCTGGGCAGTGGTGGCTCATGCCTTTAATCTCAGCACTCAGGAGGCAGAGGCAGGTAGATCTCCAAGTTCAAGGCCAGCTTGGTCCACAGAGCAAGTTCCAGGACATCTAAGGCTACACAGAGAAACTATGTCTCAACCCCTCCCCATGCTCTTTATAAACACCTCCATAGTCTTGTCTTCCTAAAACTTTTCAAAGCCAGGTGTGGTGGCACATGCCTTTAATCCTAGGCAGAAGCAAGCAGATCTCTGAGTTCCAAGCCAGTCAGGGTTACATGGTGAGACTTTCTCAACCAAACCAAACCAAACCAAACCAACCAAACCAAACCCCTAAAACAATCACAAACAACAGCAAAACCTGTCTCCAATGTCTTCATATAAGCGCTTATTTGACCTACAGCAGGATTAGTAATTTTCCTACAAATGCTGATGATAGTATAGCTTTGTGGGGAAGGGTAGATAATTTTTTCTGTTATAGAAAAAAAAATCCAAGGTTAAGAGAGAAGAAACTGCTTGACAAAGGCCATACAACCAGTAAATGACAGAGTCAAGATTTTTAACTTGGCCCTGTGTGGCTTAACATTCAGACCACTGACGATAAGATCCCTGTCTCCTGTGCCATTGCCAGTGAGCAGAAGAGGGATGTGGGACTCTCTGCAAGCCCGTCTCTCAAGCAGATAGGTCCCTGCCTTGACAGATTCTTCTGAGGGGATGGAATTCAGATATCATCCCTTGGAGGGCTGAAACCCATTAACAGAGTCACACGAGTTGGGTCAGAGTAGAAAGACTCATCTGTGGCCGAAGGCCCATGCTTCTTATTCTCCGTCAGGTGACTGAGGAAGCAAGGCAATGCCACTTCTCTGCTTCTTTGGGGCATGGTCATTTGTGACATCCTTACTGTGAAATAGCAAAGCAGCAGCTGTTGTTCCCTGTCAAGCATGCCTTGTTCTCTTCACCTCCATCCATGTGCTTCTGACTTAGATGCTTGATCAGGAACCCCGCCTTAATGCTACATCTGCTCTCCAAAGTTTCTGGGACCTAATTGACCTTTGAAAAATCATTCCAGAGTCTCCTTTACCACTTTCTTTAGGTAAGCTATCTTTGCCCTCAGGGACTTCAGAGGTTCTGTCATTGAAGATCTTGTACTATTTTGCTACTAAAGATATGGTCAGTGGATCAACTATTATCACCCCAACCCAACATCATCACCACCACCATCATCATTGTCATCATCATCTTCCTCCTCCTGATCATTGCCATTACTACTTCTTCCACACTATCCTCTGGGAGCTGTGAAAAAGGCAAAGCCCCAGGCTCTATCCACACCTTCTAGGCCAGAGTCTACCTTTTAAGCAAGAATCTTAGGAAACTTTTCAAGTTGACATACCAACACATCACTATTAAGTTACAATCCTTCCTTTCTTATTCACCCCAAGATCTCATATTAAGATCATAAATAATTTTAAAAGTCCCACAGTCTTTACAAATTCAAACACATTAAAATTTCAGTCTCTTTAAAATATCCAGTCTCTTAGAAATTCAAGTCTTTCATCTGTGGGCTCCTTTAAAAAATTAAAATTAAATTAAATACCTTCTTCAATAGGGGAGAGCCAGGACACTGTCACAATCTGAACCAAGCAAAACCAAACTCCAACAGTGTTAATAACTCAATGTCAGATTGTCTGGATCCACTCACGGTCTTCTGTGCTCCTCCAAAGGGCTCAGGTCACTTCTCCAGCTCCACCCTCTGCAGCACACACAGCTTGTCTTCTAGGCCCCAGCTGGCTCCATTCTACAGATGCTGCTGTTCTTGGTGGTCATTCCATGGTACTGGCATCCCAAAATGCTGGGCTCCCTTGCTGCAACTGGGCTGCACTTTCACCAATAGTCTCTCATAGGCTCTCTTCATGGTGCCAAGCCTCAACTTCTTTGCATGACCCCTTCAGTCCTGGGCCTTCAACTGCCACTGAGGCTGCACCTTCACCAATGGCCTTTCCTGGACTCTCACAGTGCCAAGCCTCAGCTGCTCTCCATGACCCTTCATGCTTTCAGTATCACTTGGGTGACCCTTACACATTACCAAGTCCTGCTGCCAATATGAGGTACAGACATGGCCCAGTCTGGAACACAGCTTCTCTGTGCTCTCAGGAAACACTTCCCAGAAGATTTCACCCCACTGATGCTGGTCTCTTCTTAATCACCACTAATTTCTCAGCGCCAGCTGACCAGCATCAATTGTTCCAGTAACACAAAGGTTTCACTTTAGTAGTTCTGGTATCTTGTTAATCACAGCTGATTGTTCAGGCCCAGCTAACCAGAACCACAGAATCTTAATTCAAAATAACAAATGACCCCAATAGAGTCTTTAAACTTCCCTCTGAAACTTCACAAGCCAGGCCTCCATCCTCTGCACTACTCTCAACATTTTTTTCTTTTGGTTTTTTTTGAGACAGGGTTTCTCTGTGTAGCTTTGGAGCCTGTCCTGGAAGTCACTCTGTAGACCAGGCTGGTCTTGAACTCACAGAGATCCACCTTGCCTCTGCCTCCCGAGTGCTGGGATTAAAAACCACCACCACCTGGCTTGCTCTCAACATTCTTACCTTCCAAGTTCCCACAGAACATCCCACAGAGCTCTTAACACACAATGGCTCTTCTAGACCAAAGTTCCAAAGGCCTTCCACAATGCTCCCCCAAACATGGTCTTGTCTGTCACAGCAATACCCCACTGTGCTGGTACCAATTTGTCTTAGTTAGGGTTTCTATTCCTTTGATAAATAATCACGACCCAAAAGCAACTTGGGGAAGAAAGGGTTTATTTGGCTTATACTTCCAGATCATAGTCCATCACTGGAGGAAGTCAGAACAAGAATTCAAGTAGGGTTGGAACCTGGAGGCAGGAGCTAAGGCAGAGTCCATGGAGGGGTGCTGCTTACTGGCTTGCTCAGCTTGCTTTCTTATAGAACCCCATTACACCAGCCCAGAGGTGGCATCACCCACCATGGTCTGGGCCCTTCTCCATTGATCACTAATTGAGAAGATGCCTTACAGCTGTATCTCATGGAGGCATTTCCTCAACTGAGGCTCCTTCCTCTCTGATGACTCTAGCTTGTGTCAAGTTGACACAAAACCAGCCAGTACAGGTACCCTGCAGGATCAGCACTCTCAAAGATGGGCTTTACAAAGTTGTGAGAACTGAAGGACAGTGTTTGTGGTATGTTTCATCAACTCTTCCTAGAGTGAATGTCTAAGTCCTAATCCCTGAGTCCTGAGAATTAAAACTCTTTTGGAAACAGACTTTGTAGATAGGAGGTTAAGGTGATAGCATACTGGATTAAGTTGGGTCCTTTTTAAATGACTGATGTCCCTAAAAGAAGAGGGGCATTTGGGCACAGACACTGATACATATGGGGAGAACACTCTCATCACTGGGTGAGACTGGAGTGACCCATCTACAAGCCAAGGAGCATCAATGGTTGCTGGTAACCTCGTGAAGCTAGGAGACGAGAACTGAACAGGTTGTTTCAGAATTTCTAGAAGAAACTAAACACGCTTCACGGTCTTTGGAACTGTGAGTGTAAACTTATTATATTTTTATTCATTTTTAAAAGATTTTTAAGTTTTTTTTAAGTGTGTATGTATGTGTGTGTGTTTGTGTGTGTATATGTGTATATGTGTGTGTATGTGTATGTGTGTATGTGTGTGTATGTGTGTATGTGTGTGTATATGTGTATGTGTGTGTGTGTGTGTGTGTGTGTGTGTGTGTGTGTGTGTGTGTACTGTGAGTGTAGTGCAGTGCCTTAGAGGTCATCAGATCCCCTGGAGCTGGAGTTACAGGCAGTTGAGAACAGCCAGATGTGGGTCCCCTGAGAGAACAGTCCACGCTCTTAACCACTGAGGCATTAGCTCTCCAGTCCCAATTTCTGACCGTTTTAAGCTCTTCAGGTTGGGTTATGTTGTTCCTCTTCAGTGCTGGGTATGGACCCCAGCGACTTGTATTTTTGGGACCTCTACCACTGAACTACGTCTTCAACTCCATCCTATGTTTTTAAGAGAGTCCCATCAACTGGTTACACCATCTTCTGTGCTCTGCAAAAGGCATGCATAAGCCAAGTTCTTTCCCACTTTGGTACACACTGATGGATGATTCTCCACTTTCCAACAGCATTCCCAGTTTCTGTGTAAGATCATCAGAATGGCCTTTGGCACCCAGATTTCTACCAACATTCTCTTCACAAATGGTATACTGCTCTCTGCTTCCAAGATGACTTTCTGAGGGGGCTGGAGAGATGGCTCAGTGCTTAAGAATACTAACTGCTCTTCCAGAAGACCTGGGTTTGGTTCCTAGCACCCTACTAGGTGGCTCACACATGTCTGTAATTCCAGTTCCAGGATACACTGGGTCCTCTTCTGGTCTCCTGAATACCAGGCATGCACATGGTACAGGGGCATACATGTAAGCAAGACACCCATACACGCTAAAAAAAAAAAAAAAAGATGGCTCCCTGTTGCTGCCCTTTCACAGGGTAGAATGGCAAATGCTGTGTCCTCAGATGGTAGAAGGCAGAAGGATGAAAAGCCCTAAGATGTTCCCTTCATGCCTCTTATAAGAGCACTAATTCACTCATGAGGGAGGAGGCTTCATGACATGATTACTTCCCCAAAGGCCCTATCTCTTAGTCCCCCACTCCGGGATTGAAGTTCTTAGTTCTGAGTGTTGGAGGTGTATGCACATTCAAACCACACCAATAACATTTATTTACCAGCTCATCTTGCCTATGAGCCATTGGCTCGCACAAAGGGTGAGGTCATGGCCAACTCATGCCTCCCAGTGTTAGGCTATGAGTCTAATGAGGAAAATGATAATTTCCTAACACTCATCTGGCACTGGATAGTAATTATTCTCTATGGGGTTGGCCTAAGCAGAAACCCATCCAAGAATCCTGGTTAAAACAGCAGGCATCTTGGAAAACCATGTGTGTGGGATGGATATCTAAATGGGATGTGTGCCCTACCAAATAAATGCCAGATTTAATTCCAGTTCTCTTCCATTTTCTTCTGGGTTTGGTTTTAAAGCATGATCATGTGCTCAAAGGCAGGGACTGACTCTGGGACACGCCTGCATTTCTCAGGAGTCTCCTTGGAGAGAGTAAAATAATGTGTGAGGAGTCTTGCTTTTTTGTCTGTGCTCGACTCTGGTTGACTGGGAACTGCCTCTGGAGTCCCTGGTTAGTGTCTGTGACCCACTGTCATCCACTGCTAAGGGTGGACTGGATGAACAGGTCCAACGCTAACAAGGCAGAGAGGAAATGGCTTCAGATCACTGAAGATTGACAATTCTGTGTCAGTAAACAATTCCAATTGAAACGGCACCATGGAAACGGTCTGTTAGACATCTTGGGACTACATAATGTTTTCTGATTTTTTTTTTACTTTTCTTTTAAAATTATTTGTTTAGTTTTGCATGTGTGTGTGTAAGATTTTTGTGTGAATATGTGTGTGTGTGTGTGTGTGTGTGTGTGTGTGTGTGTGTGGGTGTGTGGGTGGGTGTGTGCACAGAGGTTAGACAGCCTTGGGTGTTGATCCTCGCCTTCCAGGAATCACAACACAGGTTGTTGTCAGGCCTGTGTGAAAAACATTTGTTCACTGGGTCATCTCCCCAGTTCATTCTCTCTTTTGAGACAGACTCTCACAGATCCTGGGCTAGCTTTCAACTCCCAATCTTTCTGCCTCCCAAGTGCTTGGATCACAGGTGTGAGCTACAATGCTCAGCTCTCTACATAGTTTAAAGCAAAATAAATCTGGCATATTTGGACATAAGAGAATTTATTAGAAATTCATAAAAGTGTTAGGAAGAAAACAGAAATTAAGAGAGACTAGGAAGAGGGAAAAGTTCAGTCAGTCCTTCCACAGAACGAGCTTGGAGGAGAGCAGGGAAGCTTATCTGGAACAACCTGAGGCCTTACTGTCCTGGACTCTGAGGGCACCTGCCTCTGTTCAACTGGTGCCCAGCGGCCTCAGCCCTTAGCAGAGGAATGCAGTTTACATCTCCCCAATGCTAATTACTTGTGACATCAGTGTGCTCTCTGGAGAATTGTCTTCTCAATTCCTTTGCTCATTTTGAAATGAGGTCTATTTTTTTTTTTTTTGCTGTTGAGTTATAAGAGTTCTCATTTTTGTTTTATAATTTCTCCTCCTTTTATTGTAGATGTTATTTCTTTCTCTACCTCTGTCTAATCAGTCAGTAATTCTACCTCCCACACACCTCTTGAAAGTGTCCCAAATGCTATCCTTGTTACCAGGCAACACTCATCTCTCCTTTACTCCACTCGTCTCCTAGCTCTTATTGCCTGATATCTGCTCCTTGAATTCATTCTTCATATCCAAGTGGAGTGTCAAAAGTCCATCTTGTAACTCTGCTGTCACTGTCCCGTTCAAAACCATTTGGTTGATCTTGTCCCTAAATGCATTTTAAATTCCTTTCCATAGTGTCAAAAGCCCTCTATAATTCACTTCCTCTCTGTTTACCCTCTCTCTTCAACTTCATTTCTTACTATTCTCCCTCTGGAAATATAGAACAAACGTGTGCCCATTGTCTATGCATTTCTCTTTATGGCTTTGTACAGAACATCATTGCATTGCTTTGTAAGAAAATTGCTAATGTGTCTCTCTTGTCCATCCAGGGCTTTGCATGGCAGAGGTCCCTCAACCTGGGACATTCTTCTACTCACCTTAGTCATCATCATCACCATCTAAATGAATCCTGTGTTGGTGGCAGGGTCCTCGAATGCTCTGAGTACAGTTCTCACCATAGATTGCCATTGCCCCCCTGCAGCCCCAGTCACCTTCCCCACCAAGGATGAGTGTTATTTGATTTTTCTTCTCATAGATTCTTTTGTCTTTTGTAGAACTTCATTATTTTATGGAAGTGTACTCTTAATATAATGCGGAGGTCATGGAACCCGTTGCATGTATTGTGAATAAAGCTGCCATGTGTATTGGTGAAACTGTTGTGCATATTATGAATAAAGCTGCCATGGGTATTGGTGAAACTGTTGTGCATATTATGAATAAAGCTGCCATGAATATTTGTGAGTCTTTTTTTTTTTTATGAACATGTTTTCATTGCCCCTGGGAAGCTATCTAGGAGTAGAATTTCTGGGGTTTATGTTTCATTTTTTAAAATTTATTTCTTACTTACAATAAATTCTGATTATAGTTTCCCCTCCCTCTACTCCTCCCAGTTCCTCCTCACCTCCTCTCCCCTCTTGATCCACTCCATTTTTGTCTCTCATAGAAAAGAAAAGGCTACTAAGAGATGACAACCAAACATGACAAAATAAAATATAATAAGATGAAGCAAAAACTATTACATTGAAGTTGGACACAGCAGCCCAACAGGGGGAAGAGTCCCAAGGGCAGGCACAGGAGTCAGAGACCCACTTGTTCCCACAGTCAGGAGTCCCATCAAAATACTAAGCTAAAAGCTGTAATATATATTCAGAGGACCTGGTGCAGACCCATGTAGGCCCTGTGTTTGGTGCTCTAGTCTCTGTGAGCTCATATGTGCTTTGCTTAGTTGGTCAGAGGGCCTTGTTCTCCTGGTGTCCTCCATCCCCTCTGGCTCTTAACAATCTTTCTGCCTCCTCTTCCATGGGATCCCTGAGCTCTGAGGGAAGGGATTTGATGGAGACCTCCCAATTAGACTTTCTCTCTTCATAATGTCTGGCTGAGGGTCTCTGCACCCATTCTCATCTGCTGTGGGAGGAAGCCTCTCTGATGATGACTGGATAAGGCACTGATCTATGAGTATAGCAGGATATCATTAGGAGTCCTTTTATTGATACTTATTTTTTAGATGAGTAGTGTTTGATTTTCCCTAGGTCCCTGGGGTATCTAGTCTCTGGTTCTTGATTACCTAAGCAGTGTTGGATATAGGTTCCTTTTTGTGGAGTGATCCTTAAGTCAAATCAGACATTGGTTGGCTACTCCCACAAGTTCTATGCCACCATTGCCCCAGCGTATTTTACAGGCAGGACAGATCATAGGTCAAGGGTTTTGTGACTGGGTTGGTGTCCACATTTATTTTCTGATAGTGTGCAGAGTAGTACCTTTCTGTACCAAAGAGACTAGAGCATAAGGATGAAGGCTCCATGTAGACACCAGCTCGACTTCTCCATACTCAATGAGTTGCATGGGTGTTGGCCTCGGTAATGGGACCTTGCTGCCAGTTTGTGGAGAGTAAACTTTTGTCTTAGCACCAGACTGGGTTGTTTGGGGATTTCCATGGGACCCCCTTAGCCAACAACTCAATTGAATGCAACACAGTACCGCCACTGGAAGCCACACCTAACGACAAGAGATGGCCAGTGGAGATTCCATATCCCCCATTGCTAGGAGTCCTCATTAGGGTCACCTTCATACATTCTAGGAAGTTTCCACTGTACTGGGTTTCCACACCACTCCCCAAATGCCCCCCCCCATTCCAGCTGTCTCTACTTGCACTTTCTCTCTCTACCCCATCTCTCCCCAACCTGATCCATCCCCGCCCCACCAACATCCCCACCTCCCCCTAGTCCACTCATAAAATCTATTTCTCCCTTCCAGGGAGATCTATGCGTCTCTACTAGGCCCCTCCTCTTTACCTGATTTCTCTAGGTCTATGGATTACAGCTTGGTTATCATTTACTTAACAGGTAATAATCACTTATGAGTGAGTACATACCACATTTTTCTTTCTGGGTCTGGGTTATGTCTCTCAGGATGATTTTTTTTTTCTAGTTCCATCCATTTTCTTGCAAATTCCATGATGTTATTTTTTTTCTTAAACAGCTAATACTCCATTGTGTAAATGTACCACATTTTCTCTATCCATTCTTTTGTTGAGGGACATCTATTTTGTTTGTTTGTTTGTTTTTTCCAATTTCTGGCTCTAATAAGGTTTGACTTGTCAAGTATTTTTTTCTAAATAATTATTGCTTTTTGTGCCCTGTGTAAGAAGCTGCCACCTGATCACAAATTATAAAGACATCCTAATGTGCTTTTTTTTTTTAGGTTTTAATGTTATTTTATGATCTATGTAAAATTATTTCTGTGTTACAGTGTGAGATTAAGCTTCATATTTTTCTCACTAGTCCTCAGTCAAAGTCAATCTTTCTGTTCCGATGCCCTGTGGTGCTATGCGGCAGGCTTTTATTGCCACCCTTCATTTTTTCCCCCCTGTGTTACCCCATTGCTTCTTCCGTTGGAATGTAAGATTTGTAAGATTTGTAAGATTTGTAAGATTCTTCCGTTGGAATGTAAGATTTGTGAGCAAAGACCTTCCATTCTGTATAAAGAAGCAGAATGCTTAGAGCTAATGAAGGAGACTGAATCCAGGATCCATCCTCCCTAACCACCTATGTGAGCCTAGGTAAATCTTAATGTTTCTTCTTCTGTCTGGGAGGCACTCACTGCGTGCCTGACATGGGGCTGGGTGGTGACGTCATAAAGATGAATGTGACTCACCCAGAGGTTGAGAGATTCCATTCATGTATACGTGGGGATTACAAAAAGTTCAGCAACTGAATGTTGCTCTAAATGCTGTGACCGATTTCTGAATAGCTGGTGCTGGGGTCAGAGACAGGAGACCTTGGCTCCTGGATAGAAGTAAAGAAAGTATGCCTTGACTTTCCATGGAGGAGCAAGGGTAACTGGGACAGGGAGGAGAGCTGGGATTTGTCCTCTGAAGGATCATTAGGACAAATGTATTCTAAAACTCCTTGCTTATCTGACAAGAAACTAGACTGGAAATCATGTGTTTGTATTTGCTGACTCTGGCAGTCCAAATGTTGCGGCACTCAGCACACTACTCAGGGCTATGTAAGGGTAGGCAGAATCAACTTTAAGCAGTTTACTGCTGGAATGAGGGAAGAGAAAGAGAACCTTCAGAGAAGAGGGTTGATAACGCAGTGCAGAAAGATTTCGGCTTTTGGTGTCCCCAGGAAGTACCCTCTAGGACAGGCGGCATCTCCTGCTGGGTACCAGCTTTGTCTTTAGCAAAGCCTTCCTTTGGAGTGAGAAATGTTTCTAGAGGGATGCTGTTGGATGCTCAGAGGTAGGGGTGCTTCTCTCAAACAGTGGGCACAATTTTAATGAGAGCAAGTAGGCCCAGCTTTGCTCCAGGGCATGTCGTTTAAATGACCCTTCTTCCTTGTCTTCTGAGGAGTTCTGAAAATCCAGGGGGCCTCATGTAGGAAAATATCTGAGTACTTATGTGCCCCAAGGCCCTTGTGGCTTGGTTCCCCTCCACTGCCCCCCACTCAGGCCCTCAAGAGAGTCAGTATCATCTGCCTTGTCCTCAGGTCACCCCAAGAAGCCCCCCCCAAGACCAGACTCCTGACCTGCTGTTGGGGGGGACTCCAGCACTTCCAGCCTTAGGTGACATGGCTGTGTCTAGATGTGCTTAACAAATTGCCTGCTCACTCAATTACGTTTTATTTAATCATCTGTAATCATATAAATTATGCCTGATGGTAGTAAATGTTGGTGTCAGTTCCTAATTACAGACTGATTAATTGGTCGGGGCGATCTGTATCACTACTTATATAAGAGTATAGGAGGATGATGATAAATTAGGTTGGGTAACCTGAGCCCAGGAACATGGCCCATGTCCAATTCCATCCCACTTTTCAGGGGTGGAGAAGCCCTTTCCCTGTCCTCTTGTTAGGTGCCTCTAGGATGGTTTGTGGTGCTCTGACTGATTGATTCTGGCAACACCTGAGTCAAGAAATCTTTATTATTATTTAGTCAGTGCGTGTGCGTGTGTGAAATTTTTGCTGTGTAGTGCTTTTCCTTTTGGCTGTGGCGGGGATGAATAATGACGAGCTCATTAAGTTCAGTTGGGCTCATTACAGCCTGCTGGGTCCAGAAAGTTTCAGGGTTGGATCTGGCCAGCAGAGCAGGAATCCTGAGAATGGAGAAGTAGGAAGACTTGACGGGTGTCTATAAAATAATTTCTTACTGGGTCTTTTTTGTTGTTTCCTTTGAAACATTTTTAGTAGTTCTTTGATAATTTTATACAGTATATGCTGATCATGTTTAACCTTCCCAACTCCCCCCAGGTCTATATGTACCCTTTTTCTAACTACACAACTTTGTGTCCTCTTTTTTAAAAAACCCATTGAGTCTAATTTGTAATACGCCGTATGCTCTTGGGTATGGGCCGCACACTGGAACGCGGTCCATCTACCTGGGCTCACACCCTCAAAGGAAACCGACTGTCCTTTCCCCAGCAGCTTTCAGTTGCCAATAGCTCTTCAGCCAGGGGTGAGACATTGTGATTCCTTTCCTGCTCCATGCTTGTTTTCTGTCAGCCTTTAGCTTGACCAGGTCTTATGCATACCGTCACAACTGCTGTGAGTTCACATACTAGTTAGCTTTTGTTAACTTCATGCAAACATAGACACATCTGGGAAGACAGCACCTTAGTTGAGGGCCTGTGTTTAGAAGAGTTTATATGTGCAACTGCCATGCTGTCTCCAGAAAACACTGCTTCGTCATAGTCATCCACTGACTCCAGCTCTTACACTCTTTCTTCCCCCTCTTCTGCAATGGTTATCTGGGCCTTGGGAGGAGGCGGGTGTCATAGAGATGTTCCATTTAGGGATGAGCATTCTGCACTCTTATTTTCTGCACCTTGGCCAGTTGTAGGTTTCTGCATTAATCTTCATCTGCTACAGACAGAAGCTTCTCTGGTGAGGGTTGAGAGATGTGTTAATCTATGGATATAGCAATAAGCCATCAGGAGTTGGTTTAATACTAAGTTCATTTAGCATAAGAATAGTTGGTATTTCCCTAGGTTCTATGACCTGTCTAGCCACAGGTTCTTGTACTCACTAATGGTGCCAGGTAGGAGCAGGGCTTACATCCCATCAGAAAGCAGTTGGTTACTCCCATGACATTTGTGCCACTATTGGACAGTACAACTTGCCAGGCTGGTCATTATTGTAATTCACAGGATTCATAACCGGGTAAGGCTGATGGTTACATTTTCCTGCATAGCACCTTCCAGTACTGTGAAAGTAAGCCAAAAAGGATGAAGCTCCCAGGACCATCTTCATGGTGTGTGACTTAAATATGTAGTGTCTTCAGAAATACGGTCTTATCATCAAATTCTGGAGGGTAACCAAGAGTATTGGTAATAGCCTATACTGTTTGGGGTGTCTATGGAACCCCAGTGGTTAACAACAACTCTAAAAGAGATAACCCATTCCTGGTCCTAGGCTTTTAATTTGTTATCCTGTAGTTTCTAGTAAGGGAATTGTTGCTCTGTTATAGAGTAACTCCATTTAAAATACTTTCATATGTGTATAAGTAAATGTTTTAGAAAGCTTCTACAGCAGTAGACTTTTCGAAAGATCTTTGGTGTTGTTTATTCCTCCCACCCCACACAACTGAACATTTCTTTCTCCATATTCCCTTCTCCCTTTATGTCACTGCATTCTATTTTCCCTCTTTTCAAGGCCACCACACCCCTGGGGCCCTCTTAATATTTTCCTGACCTCTATGAGTATTCCAAATGAAACATGCATATTTAAAGATTCAAATGTAACATACCAAATGAGAGAAGACTTGTCTTCCTGAGTCTGGGTTACTTGACTCAGGATGATTGTTTCCACTTCCACCCATTTATCTGCAAATTTCATAATTTCATTTTTCTTAATGGCTTAATGATATTCCATTTATTCCTTATCAGTAAATAAGGAATCTGTTGATGGACATCTGTGTTATTTTCATTTCCTGGCTGTTGTGAATACAGCAGCAATAAACATGGATGAGCAGGTATCTCTTTGTGGGAGCCCACCAAGATTCCAACTTGAGGTTTGACTCAATGTCAGAAAGTTTATGTTGCTCTCCAAGGCTGCATAATAGAGTGCAAAGGCATGGTTACCAGGTGTCTTATACTTCAAGGCCTTATCACAAGATGCTTTACCATGGGGCATGGTCACCAGGTTTTTTGAAGGTACACATGGTTGTATGTTGTGCTTTGATCTTGAAAGGGGGAGGTCTTTTACCTCTTCCCTTTCTAGTATATAAAAAGCCCATTAGAAATAAACTTGAGGCTGCTGGGTACTGACCCAGGGCCCTCCCGAAGGTACCTGAGTCTCTATCTTTTTACTTCTATATTTCCCATCTAGCATTTCTCAATTTCTCACTCCCCTCCTTAAGGGACCCTTCGATAGGTCAGGGCTGGGCCCCAACATCTCTGTAGTGGGATATAGAGTCCTTTGGGTATATGCCCAAGAGTGATAAAGCTTGATCATGTGGTAGATCTATTTCTAGGTTTCCAAGGAACCTCCATATTGATTTCCATGATGGTCATGCCAGTTTATACTCCCACCAGCAGTGAATAAATGTTCCTCTTTCCCCACATTCATGCCAGCAGTTTGTCATCCAATTTTTTTTAAATCTTAGACATTCTGACTGGTATAAGATGAAATCTCAAAGTGTTTTTAATCTGCATTTTTCTGATGGCCAAGGATGTTGAACACTTAAAAAATATTTTTCAGCCATTTGTATTTCTTCTTTTGAGAATTCTCTATTTAGTTCCAAGCCACATTTAAAATTATTTATTGTATTTTATGTGTTTGAATGTTTTGCCTATATGTATGTGCACCATGTGCATACCTGGAATCCAATAAGGTCAGAAGAGAGTGTCAGATCCCATGAAACTGGAGTTACAGGCAGTTGTGAGCCTTCATGTGGGTGCTGGGAATTGAACTGCGATCATCTGTAATAACAACAAGTGTGTTTAATCACAGAAACATCTCTCCAGTCCGATTCTCTGTTTTTTTTTTAATTGAGTTGTTTGTTTTCTTGGTGTTTAGTTTTTTAGTTCTTTGTATAGTCTAGATAGCAGCCCTCTGTCAGTTGTATAGTGGTAAAGATTTTTTCCCATTCTGTAGGCTGCCTCTTTACTCAAATGGGATGATGTCTTTTCAGTTTCACAAGGCCCCATTTATCTACTGTTTATTTTAATGACTGGACTGCCAGTCCTGGTCAGAGTCCTTTCAAGGATATTACCAACCTTATCCTCTATCAGATTCAGGGTTTCAGGTCTTACGTTGATGTCCTTGATCCATGTGGAGTTTTGTGCAGAGTAAGAGATAAGAATCTATTTTTGTTCTACATGTAGCTATCCAGTTTGACCAGCACAATTTGTTGAAGATGCTGTCTTTTCTCCAATGTGTATTGTTGGCTTCCTTATCAAAAGTCAGGTGATTGTACAAGTGTAGACTCAATATGTGGGTCCTCAATCCTATTCCATTGGTTGAAGCATCCGTTTTTATGCTAGTACCGTGTTAGTTTTGTTGCTGTAGCACTGTGGTAAAACTTGAAATATATGATGGTGATACCTCCAGTGGGGTATTTTTTTTTGTTTAGAATTCTGGATCTTCTATGTTTCCATATGAAAATTAAGATTTTTTTCAATTTATGTAAAGCATTGCATTATATAGAGATTGCATTCGGACAGCCATTTTTTTTTCGTTTTTTTTTTTTTTTTTTTTGGTTTTGCGAGACAGGGTTTCTCTGTGTAGCTTTGCGCCTCTCCTGGAACTTACTTGGTAGCCCAGGCTGGCCTCAAACTCACAGAGATCCGCCTGCCTCTGCCTCCCGAGTGCTGGGATTAAAGGCGTGCGCCACTACCGCCCGGCTAGGACAGCCATTTTTACAACATTAATCCTACAAGTCCCTGAGCATGGAAGGTCTTTCCATCTTCTGTATAAGATTCTAATATCCTCTTGGTGGATTTTTCCTTTAATGGGTATGAAGTGTCCCTCCTTATCTCTTCTGAGTAGTTTGGTTTGAACCCCATTTCATCAGATTAATGTAACTAACCCTGCTTATTTCCTAGTTCCAGTTGCTTGGGATACCTTTTTCATCCTTTTACCCTATGGTGCTGTCTATTGTTGATTGTGAGGTGTGTTTCTTGGAGGCAGCAGAAACATAGATCTTGTTGTCTAGTCCAAACTATTACCATGTGTCTCTGTATTGGATTATTGAGACCATTAATGTCAACTCATTATTGAACAATGTGTATTAATCCCTGTCATTTTGTGTTAGTGGTGTTTTCTTAGACTTCTTTTGATTAAATGCTCAGGAATTGTTTATATCCTATGCCACCTTTGGGTGTGTTGAACCTCTTCAGATTTAAGTTTCCTCTCCCCAAATCCTTGTATAGCTGGTTTACTGATCATAAATTCCTTACATCTGTTTTTATTATGGAAGTTTGTTTTTCTCCTTCAATTCCAATTGTTAGTTTTGATGGACACTGTAGTCTAGGCTGGCATCTGTGGCCTCATAATTTGTAGAACAATGGTCCAGTTCCTTCTGGCTTTCAAAATCTCCATTGGAAGGCCAGCTGTTATTCTGATGGGGCTGCCATTCTCTGTGATGGTTTTTCTCTCATACAGCTTTCAATGTCCTTTTGTGTTTTGACTATTATATGACACAGGGAATTCTCTTTTTCTGGTCTTTCCTATTGGACAGTCTGTATGTCTCTTGTTCTTTGATTTCTTTAGATTAGGGAAGTTCTCTTCTGTTTAAATATTTTCAGGGTCTTTGACCTGGGTTTCTTGTCCTTTTATATCTATAATTAATAGGTTTGGTCTTTTTTATGGTGTATTAGAGTTCTTGAATGTTATGTTTATGAGGTTTTATAGATTTAACATTTTCTTTGACTAAGTTATCTAAAGAAAGATATTCTTTCTTCCACTTGATCCAATCTATTGGTGAGGCTATCATCTGAGCATTTTATTTGACTTGCTGAATTTTTCATTTTGAGTTTTATTTCAGCTTGGCTTTTCTTCAAACATTCCATTTCTTTATTAAATTCTATTTTCATAACTTGGATTGTTGTCATAATTTCATCCAACTGTTTTTGTCTTCACTGTCTTCACTTCAGAATTTATTCATACTTTCTTTCAACTTCTCAGATATATTATTACTATTTAAAAATTATTGTCTTATATGTTATATTAGTCAGAGTTCTCTAAAGGAATATAACTGAGAGAATGAATGTATATATATTAAAATGATTTATTAGGGACTTATTAGAATGACATACAGGCTGTGATCTGAGTAGTCCAACAATGGCTGTCTGCCAATGAAAAAATCAAGAATCTGACAGCTGTTTAGTCTGAGAGACTGGATGTCTCAGCAGTCCCAACCTGGTACTGGAGTCCAGAGCTGCTGGTCTTCAGTCTATGTTGGACTCCCATGGAAGTGGGCTCTAGCCACCAGCAAAGGAATGACTCAGCAACAGGATGGATGAACTTGCTGGTGAGAGTGAGTGAAAGTAGACAAAACTCTAAAGCTTCCTTTTCCCATGTTCTTTTAATTGGACTGTCACAGAAGGTGTGGTCCAGAGTTAGGGTGGGTCTTCTGAACTCAAATGACTCAATCAAGAGAATCTTTGCCCAGCTGCTCAGGTTTTAATTGATTCCAGATGTAGTCAAGTTGACAACCAACAGTAGCCATCACACATGGCATTTAAGTTGCTTTCCTAAGGAACATTTCTGTGTGAGTACTATTTTGAATAAATGCTGGTTATTCATGTTTGTGTTTTTGTGATGGGACCTAGACATCTAGAGTTAAGTTGCTGTTGGTGTTTCTTGATTCTGGTCTTTTGTTGGCTAGGTGATTGGATCTGTGTGTGCTGTTACCTCAACTTATCAGATTGTAGAAGCTGAATGGGGCTTTGAGTTCAGTCTTGGGACAACTTGACATTGGTGTTCAAATGGGATATGGGATCTTGACTCAGCTGGGGCTAAGTGTAGCTTCTGAGCCCAGGAGCAGACCTATAGTGTTAGAAGAGTCTCACAGCCAACCTTCAGAAGTCCTGGGAGGGATGTGCAGGACAAGTCCTCAGGTAGCAAGGGTAGGTAGAGTTGGCCACAGGAGTCTGGGGTCCGTACTTAGAGAGGAGGGGCGAGTATATATGTGCATGTGTGTGAGTGCATGTGTGCATGTGTGTGAATGTGTATGAGCTTCTGAGAACATAATCTACAGAATGCACCCGCTTCCATCATTCCTGGTCCCCACTCTGCTCCTATATTGGGCTAACAGTGAATACGAGGCCATGTGTATGAATGAATATGGGGCATGTGAGGGTTCAGGGGGGAGATTTAGAGAGGCCAAGAGTTGATTCTGATATCAGGGAAGGCTCCCGGGACTTCATGCCAGGTTATTGGTCTCCTGAGAAGTGATGAGCAGAGGAAGAAAGACAGATGGGTCTGTGGGTACCCCACTTGCTCTGGAGCGCAGGATCCGAGGGGCTCATTACTAGAGAGGACTATCAGCTGGCCTTTCTCATTAACATACAAGTCACATAGAAGCAGTGACTCACTGTCATTGCAGTTGTGGGTGAGCCTCCTTTCTTGGGGGGCTTTTTGATAGGGGTGCTGCATTATATAGTTTCATGACATAGAACAAAGCCTCCAGTCTGCATGCCTGAGTTCATCCAGCTTCTCTTAATTGGTGGTCACCCAAGACAAATGGCTTGGCTTTATAGGGCTTCACTTTTCTCCCTTGTGAAGTGGGAAAGTGATATGCTGACATTCTACGGCATTGTTGGATTTCATGAGTTAGTGAATATATAAATGCTGAGAAAGTGTTGGGTGGTTATAAAGTCACATCTAGAAATGTCAGTCATTTTCTTTTCTTTTTTTAAAGATTCATTTATTTATTATATATACAGTGCTCTGCCTGTATGTACACCTGCATGCCAGAAGAGTACACCAGATCTCATTACAGATGGTTGTGAGCCACCATATCGGTGCTGGGAATTGAACTCAGGACCTCAGGAAGAACAGCCAGCGCTCTTAACCTCTGAGCCATCTCTCCAGCCCTGTCAGCCATTTTCATTGTCCATTCATTTGATCTCAAAACAGCCTGAAGAGATGCTCAGATGAATGACTTAACTCCTCTATTGACTGAGGCAACAGAGTCCCCAGACAGTGAGCACTTGGCTTCAGGACAACATTTTACTTAACAGAAGGGCGCAGAAACCTGTGCCCCGTGGGTCTCAGTGCCAGGCAAGCAAGATCCCTGCACATGGGACAGAGAGGACTTTCAGTGTCTACTCACCCTGCCCTTGGCAATACCTGTCCAGTTCTTCCTCAGTCGTCCCCTACTTCAGGTTTTGAGACAAGGTCTTCTACTGATCATGGAACTCACTGATTTGGCTAGGCTGCCTAGTGCTGGGGATCTCCTGCTGTTCAGTGCTAGGGTTACAGACACCACCGTGCCAGACTTTTTGCGCAGCTCCTGGATATCTGAACTCAGGTGTTCATGCTTGTTTGATGAGCCCTTTACCAGCTGATCCATCTTTCCAGCTCCCAGAGGTCACTGTCTGTTCCCCTTGATTTCTAATCTATGCTTTCTCTACGTTGCTAGGTTGATCCATTCACTTCCTCTCATAACACCCCGTGAACATAATTCAGGAGCCAAAGTGACTCCCCTGATTTCCTTTATAAGTTAGCTCTTTGAGTGTTCCAGGGTTTCTTTTGGGGTCCTCACTGAGGCCACTCATTCCTGGTGTGACTGAAAGTACCACGCCATTTAGGACCAGGGAACCTGATGCCTGATGCTGAGTTTTTATTAGTAGGAAGCTTGTAGATTCAAGTAGATTCAAGGTAATGTGTTAAAGCTAACATTCAAAGGGTTTATTAGCTCATGGGATGAGGTTTTCAGAGTTGGGGCAGTTCTGTGGTAGATAGTTCAGCAGCTCCATGACATCCCCGTCTCTGCAGTTTGTGGAACTGCTCCATCCCACTAGGTCCCCCAGGGCCACATGTTACATCTGTTCTTCTGAACATTACGCACAGACTGAGTGACTGCCAGTGAATGGGTACTTCTTGCCACTTAGTTTCAAATTAGCCTACGTTTCCCACTCGATGTTCTTTCAAGTCTTGCTAAGGAAGCTTGAGTCACATATCCACCAAAGGACCGAGAAAGCTATGACCATCCTAGACCTACAACAACAGGCGTGAAGAATCAAGTATGTCAGGCAGACCAGAGGAAAGATGTGCCTGCCTTGTGAGGAAGGTGTGGTGATGCAGACTCTCCATGGCCTGGTTAGTGACAGTGGAGGGAGCCAAGTCCCGGCGTCTCTGTGGCATGTCAGTACTCGTATTTTTTTCTACATGAGGTTCCTTGTACATTCAGAACCCCTCAGAAGAAAGACCAACAGGGGTCACACAAGGGAAAGAGGTTTCTCTTTCCTTCCTGCTGGGCGGAAATAAAGAAGCACAGGGCCCTCTTGCCACTGGCAGGCAGGCATCTTGTAAACACAAGGGAGAAGTGTTAAATTGAATCTGACGAGAGGAAGACAGAGCTGAGCAAAGGGAAGACACCAGTGACATCACCCACCCAGACCTGCAACTGCCACCTCTGACCCGCGGAGTCACATGCGAACTTCCCTGACTCCAGCCCTCGGAGTGAGCCTTACTGAAACAGGCATTCAGCCAGCATTATGTTCTTTTACAAAGGAAGAAAGAACAAGGGTGAGTGAGCTGTCTTGGGTCCTCCACCCAGCTGAGTGATGGATGAAAAGAATACCAGTGTCCTGAGCCTGGCTCCACTTCCCATCCCCCACACCTGCCATGTCCATCTAATTCCTGCCTACTATCAGAGACTTACCCCCTGTGATCCAAAGGTACTCAGAGTAGATCTAGGGAGTCTGGGGAGAAGGTGAAAGGTTTGCTAGTTAGTAGGGTCTGGTGGGGGAAACCTAATTCCTTGACTTGGGGCTGGTTGCCATCTGGACATGGATATTATTACCCTGTCTTTTCTTTGTTTGGGCTCTGTAATGGGAACAATGGATTCCAGTGAATTGTGCAGTAACTGATGTTTTCTACTTCCTGGGGGGGGGGAACTTTAAAAACAAAGGACAAGGGCCCCACTGAGAGGGAGGAAGCAGGATGGAGAAGAGGCGAACCCAGAGAGCCAGGGCCACAGGCACCTCTGAGGTTGATGGTAGAGGAAGGAAGCTTGGCACATCACAGCCATTGTGGTGTCCCAGCCACACCACTCCATCTCTGCAGCCTTTTATTTGATAGTCCTGCTGGATTTTGCTAGAAGAAGCCCTGTTGCAGGAGAGCCCTTCAGTGATGCTCACCCCAGCTTAGCTGAGCCCACAGGGATTGTTATGGCTGAAATAGTAGATTGGAAATGCCTGGCATTGTCTGGCTTTTATACGGTTGCCTTTACCTTCACTGATGGTAGCCCCGGGAGGGCCTGGTGGCTCCACAGCTGAGGCTGTCCTGATGAGCTCTATTCCCGAGGGACGACTGCCTTCCTGGTAGCCAGGCCACAAATCCTTGAGTAGGGGTCTGGGTGGTCCATCTCTTTGTCCGCACTTCCCCCTGCCACACCTATCTTCACTGGCCACCCCTGATAGTTTCTCATCTTTAGATTCATCTCCTTTTGTTCATGGGAAACCTTCTCTACAGGGCTGACAGTCTTGATTGCAAACATTTTCCTAGTTCCAAGGATGTCACCTTTACCTCCTTTTTTAATTTTTTATTTTATTTTATTTTATTTTATTTTATTTTATTTTATTTTATTTTATTTTATTTTATTTTTTGGTTTTTCGAGACAGGGTTTCTCTGTGTAGCTTTGCGCCTTTCCTGGAACTCACTTGGTAGTCCAGGCTGGCCTCGAACTCACAGAGATCCGCCTGGCTCTGCCTCCCGAGTGCTGGGATTAAAGGCGTGCGCCACCACCGCCCGGCCCTCCTTTTTTTAAATCCATGGTGATGCCATTCGTAGGCTGTTTGAACAGGAGACTGTCACCCTCCCTCAACTGATGCTTTCTGTCTGCAGTGGACTCAGGCAGCGTAGGAGACTCAACACCTTCAGCTAACTTAAAGCCTTAGGTCTCTATCCCAGCTGCAGGCCTAGGTTTTCCAGGCTGGCCTTTGGAGATGATGCCTAAAGTGGTATTGACTTAGAGCAGATGTGGGACCTGATGTGGTCTGTGATGCAGGTCAGATGCAAGAGAAGATTTATTTTGACCCATGTATGGGAGACTTTCAGTCCATCCTAGAAGGGAAGGCATGGCTGGGCAGCTCAGTTCACGTGGCCAGAGCTCATGGTGGAAGCTGATCACGTCAGGGTACCAGGAAGTAGGCCAAAGCTGTCCCAGGGTCTAAGCTACCATCACAGTCCCATCTAGTATATTATTTCCAACAACTGGACCTCACCTCCTGGGGGTTCCAAAGCCTGGGAAAAAAACATTCAAAATATAAGCCTGTGGAGGGACATTTCAGACTCAAACCATAACGATCCTTGTCTGTAACACACACACACACACACACACACACACACACACACACACACACACATACATGCACAGGCATGCACAACACACATCTGTGCACACATACACTCACATACATGGACATAGTGACACACATCTCCTTTTCTGCTTCTTGTGTAAGACTATTGCAAAGCCAACACAGAAACAGCTATGTAGACATAAAGCAACAGGCCAAAGTCTGTAGAGTTGTGAACAGCGCCACCATCAGCTCTGTTGATGGAAGCCATGCTTGATATACCATGGCTCTATCCCTGCAAGACAAGGGCAAAATGACAAGCATCTGACTTGTATAACATGACTGCATCAATTTCCCTGCAGGTGGACCAGGTGCCTTTGTCCTTAGAAAAGTCATCTTGAGACCCTCCTCTGCTTGCTCTGGTGGGGTGCTTCTCTGACCTGTGTGCCTTGGTCCTCTCCTTCTCCCACCCAGAGTGTCCTGGGAATCATGGCAGTGTGTAACCCTGGGTGTGATCAGTCTGGGATGGCAGTTCTCTTCTGTCCCAACCCTGGCTTAGGGTTGCCTGGGTGGGGCTTTGAGCAGTATAATTGTTCTCAGATTGGCTCACAGCTGGATGGAGCTGGTGTGAGTGATAGTGAGTGCCTAGAGAGATCCTTGTCACACTTCTGTCTTCACTGGGATCAAACCAAGATTCAGCAAGTGTCTTTGGAGTATCTTAATGTGCCAGCCCTATTCTAGAATCATGGAGATACAATACATAATACAGACTGAAATATCTGTTCTCATGGGAGTCACACACTGGTTCAAGGTTTGAAGCATAAAATAAATAAACCAGGTGATATATATTGTTGCTAGATAGCAACAGCCATGCAGAGAAAAACCAAGCAGGTAAGGGGACCAGAGAGGACAAGAGATGGAGAGAAGAAAGGATGTGGTGCTCTAAATAGGAAAGGGTCTTGTGTGATGGGAGTCTGGTAAAGGGAGAGTCTTGTAGCATCTTGGGAGGTGGAGTGGGGGGGAATCATTCATCCTTAAGGGAGCCCAGCAAATTCTCTAAGGTAGACCCTGGACTGACAGGGTTGAGGTAAGGCAAGGAGGCCTGAGCTAGAGCAGGGAGGTGGGGATGAGGGGAATGGTAGGTAGGAGAGCAGAGGGGCAACAGGGGCCATGAGTGGAACACTAAACAAGGCCTGGTGGGGCTCTGAGCTAAGTGGCATGACCTGACTTGAGTTTAAAAGGACCCTTCAGACTTGTGGGGCTCTAGAAAGCCAGTGATAGAGCGAGGAGAGGAGGGAGCATCTCTGTGGCTTCCTCAGCTTGGGGCCAGGCTACAGCAGTAGAAAGGCGGATCCATTGGCTTGGAGCATCTTGAAGGGATATTGGCATGGTTTATAACAAATGAGGAGATTGGACCAGAGTGCGGTTTGGACTGAAAAATAATGATCTGTTTGACAATGCACAGGTAGTCGCAGACAGGACTGGGAGAGACTGGAAGAAACTGGCTTCTGGGCCTAGCCTTGGCCCTTTCTCTGTGGGACGTGCCTCTGTGTTAGTCAGACGGTTTCTGCTGTGACAGAACACCTTACAGAACCAGTGTAAAGGGAGGAAGAGTTTATTTAGCTCCAGCCTCAGACGTTTTGTTCCAGCATGGTGGGGCTAGTGAAGTGGAGTCTAGCAGCTCACACAATGGTGACCAGCAAGCAGGGAGAGGCCAAATGCATTCACTAGCTGGCTTTCCCTGTTTTCCCCTTTTATTCCATTGGTTCCCCTGTGCCTCCTACAGGGCAGGTCTTCCTGATCAGTTACTCTTAGTCTCTGGAAACACTCAGGCAGACACTCCCAAACATGCGTCTTTCCATTACTGCCTTTTCTAATATGTACCTCTTAATTCAATCAAGTCAACAATTAAGATGAACCACCACAGCCCACCGGCTCAAGGCTGTGTGCTCCTTTTGTGTGTGTGTGCTCCTGTGTTTGGGAGTGTGTCTGTGTGAGTGTGCTCTTCTATCTCTGGGTGCACTTGGGCAGGGTGAGTCCACCCGAGCTATTGGAAGGGATCTGCTTTCCATGCTCATAGCCTTCGGAGGCAGAACTAGTACTTATTGGTGCCTCTCTTCGAGCCTGCAATGCCTCCCCACCCTTCCTCACCCCTCTCCCCCTCCCTCACTGGTCCAGGCCCAGCTAATCTGGTTTTCATGAAGCAGCCCTTCCCCCATCTGCTCTTGCTATAGAAAGGAAAGATTGAGCCCTCGGGGCTTCATTCTGCCTCTTCTCTTTTTACGGATAATTCTCTCAGCCCGAATCCCAGCTGACCAGCTCTGTGACTGGGCATCCCTCTGTAGCTTGGAGATGGGATGGAGACAGGCTGAGATGGCAGCCGGGGTGGGCAGGAGAGGAGACGTAACCAAGACAGAGGTAGAAAGAGTAACGCGATGACATGTTTTTGTGTGTTTCCAGGATGAGGTGGAAGCCGCTCGACAGAAGGGATGTCCATAAAAATACTGAAACCACTCTGCCCATCCTGAGTGCTCCCAGGGCTTCTCCTGTCCTGGCCCTCACCAGCTCTGCTGCCAGCCTTACAGGTACTTCCTTAGGTGAGAGATCTCAGATGTGCTACCCAGAAATTTATGCAGGCCTTTGGAAACCTCCTTCATGTGTTAGCATAAATGTTGTCTTGGGATCCTGGCTGCACAGAGGGGAAAGCCCATGTTATGAACACCCCCCTGCCACTCATGTGTTTACCCCAAATCAGTGCTTCCTAACTCATTAGAATTGTCTAGAGAGCTTTAAAACTTAATTTTAGGGAAGTGGACTGATACCTCAGTTGGCAAAGCTCTTGCCACACAAACTTGAGGATCTTGAGTTCAGCTCTTCAGCACCCATGTTAATGAGACGAACCAGCAAAATCCTCATGAAGTGGTGTGTGCCTGTAACTCCTAGTGAGTGACAGAAATAGGCAGATCCATGGGGCTCACTGGCCAGACAGCCATTGGGTGGTTTCTAGGCTCAGTGAGACCCTCTAAGGTGGAGAGAGACAGAAGTCATCAACCTTGACCGCTGGCCTCCCCCGTCCCCAAGGACACACACGGGCACACATGCACTCACATGTACTCTCACCCACAAGTTAAAAAATTAATATGAAAATATTAAATACTAAAAATAAAATATCCCCACTTGAACGTTAGTACATATCCATTGCTACTTTCACTAGTGGTGACAAAAGGGTCCCAGGGGATTTGAGACCATGCTGACAGATCTGAATTAGACTTCTGTCATGACTGAAGCAAGTCACTACTGTGTTGGTGGCTTAAAAACTTTGTTTCTCACAGATCTGGGAGCGGAAGTCTGCAATCAACCTCATTGGGCTGAAATCTGGGTTCACAGGGCTGATTTTTTTTTTTTTCTGGAGGATGGAGGAAAGAAACCATTCTTTACTGCTCATTTTTTTCCTTGGCACATGGACACACCATTCCAATTTCTGTCCCTGATTTCACATCTTCCTGCTTTCTGTCTCCTGTCTGTGACAGTTACCCTGGGCCTTCTCTATAGGACACACAGGTTGCACTTCAAGGCCACCCAGCACCCCAGGTCTCTCTCTTTATCTCAAGATAATTTAGTCACATCTGCAAAGACTCCTTTTGCCCAAAGTATCATTGATGAGCTCTAGGGCTTGGGCCTTGATATCATTTCCACACTTTGGGAGGGGAAACGACTCAGGGAGAAGGCTTTTTGGGGGAGGAGCCAGAAGGTACAAGGCCCTGCCTGGGAAGTCTTTTCTTCCCATGACCCTCCAACACTGCAAAGACAGCAGCATGGCTCTCCTTGCCATGTTGGGCCTGCCCAGTGTCTTGGTTCCTTCTTTAGAGGATATGCCCACCCCAGGTGGTGGACTCCCCCAGTCAGGCTGACAGTCTCTGGCCCCTGGCATTTCACAGGGTGCTCTTGTACCTGCCAAGCATGTTCTGGGGTATAGCTGATCCCTGGGAACATGGTGATGTGAGAAAGGCAGGTCTTGGGTGATGCTGTCTCTACCTTCTCCACTCATTCTTCAGCAGCTACCAGCTCTATCTGTGTGGCAGTCCTTTTCCTGGTACTTGGGATAGAGTGTTGGATGGGCAAGAGCTGGTCTGTGTTCCCCAGAGCTTGTGATCAGAAGGGGAATGGAGAGGATAAAAGAGAGAACAGACAAATGAACAAGACCATTTCAGGCAGTGGGAGTGCCAGGATCACAAAACAGGCATGGACGGGCAATTAGCCTGGTGAGTTTACACAGGCAGGGATCTCCCTCCCAACAAGGTGGCACTTAAGTGAGTCAGAATGACAAGGAGCCAAACATCTGCAATTGAAGGATAGCACATTCAGGAAATGGAAGTAGCAGAAAACAAGGCCCCAGGAGTGAAGAACCCATGAGTCACTGGGACACATACGAGAGGGTTGTGGCATAGAATGACACTGGAGACAGAATGAGGCCAACTCCTGTAGAACACTGAGAGTCTGGTCAGGATATGGGCTTTAATCTGAAGGAGCCAGAAAGGGGTCTCAGCCAGGGCTCACCCCAGTGAGGCTGACCACAGGTGCCCATATCAGGAGCCAATGGAAGCATGAGTCTGGCCCTTAGGGTCCTGACAACAACCACTGGAAGTCACAGACACAACTGAAGTCAGTAAAGATGGGATGAACAAGCTGACTGAAGGAGTGTGGCTGAAGATGAATCAAGAGAGCTGAGGTGGCTCTCACAGACCAGCTAAGAGCAGGTGCCAACAGATGCAGAGGAGAGGCCATGTGTGGGGAGGCAAGCGAAAGGCACAGGGAGCTCAACGTCAGGCTGTCCCTTTTCCCTGCAAGGAGGGCTAATTCCTTACAGATGAGAAAGAAGCAAGTCTCCATGTGTCTTAATCAGAGTTCTATTGCTGTGAAGAGACACCATGACCATGGCAGCTCTTATAAAGGAAACATTTAATTGGGACTTGCTTACAGTTTCAGAGGTTTAGTCCACTATCATCATGGTGGAAAACATGGCGGCATGCAGGCAGACATGGTGCTGGAGAGGTAGCTGAGAGTTCTGCATCTTAACCCACAGGCAACAGGAAATGAACTGTCACACACCATGCATAGCTTGAGCATATATGAGACCTCAAAGCCACCCCCACAGTGACACACTTCCTCCAACAAGACTACACCTACTTCAACAAGGCCACATCTCTTAATAGTGCCACTCCCAATGGGCCAATCATTCAAACACATGAGTCTATGGGGGCCATTCCTATTCAAACCACCACAGCAGGAACGAGAGTTTTGAGCTCCAGGAGATGAAGGCCATGAAGGCTTTTCCTTGCTGTGTCATTGGGTCTTTGTGGTGTGAATTTATAACCCTTCTGAGGCTAGCCTGTTGGAGAGAGAGAGACAGAAATCTGTGTATGATTGGTGGGTTAGTCAGGGTTCTCTAGAGGAATTGAACTAATAGAATGAAAAAAAAAACTTAAAAGGGCATTTATTAGATTGGCTTACAGAATATTGCCTGGGTAGTCCAACCATGGCTGTGTCACACTGGAGAGGCAGAGAATCTGGTAGTTGCTCAGTCCGTGAGGCCGGATGTCTCAGCAGTCCCAATCTGATGCTGAAAGCCTGGGGATTTCCAGAGAGCTGCTGGTCTTCAGTCTGTGTAGAAATCCTGAGGAAGCTGGTTGTAACATCTGTGGAGTGCTGCAGCAGCAGGCTGGATGAACTTGCCAGTGAGGCAAGCAGGCAAAAAGCAAAGCTTTCCTCCTGTATGTCCTTTTATCTGCATTGTTACTAGAAGGTGCTACTCACATTCAGGGTGAGTCTTCCCAACCTCAAATAATCTGATCACTGTAGCAGGCTTTCTTGGACTGCCAGTTCCCAAATCATGACACAGAGACTTATTATTAATTATGAATGCTCGGCCTTAGCTCAGGCTTGTTTCTAGCTAGCTTTTTTACACTTAAATTAACCCATTTCTATTCATCTACATGCTGCCCCAAGGCTCATTTGCCTCATCTACGTACTGTGCATCCTGTTTTCCTGCTTCTTCCATGTCTTTCTGTCTGGCCCCTGACTGGCTTTCCCTTGGCTGGCTGGCTATCCTTTTCTCTCTTCCCACCAGCCCCACCTATCCCTCCTCTGACTAGTTATTGGCTATTCAGATTTTTTTAGACCAATCAGGTACCTTAGTCAGGCAAGGTGAAACAGCAACACATCTTTACATAGTTAAACAAATATCTTATTCCATAACACATCACAGGAGCACCCAGTGGCTTGTGTTTCAGTAGATTCCAGATGCAGCCAAGTTGGCAACTGAGATTAGCCACCACAGTTGGCAAGCAACAGATCATCATGCCTTGCTTATAATTTTTTTTTAAAGACAGGGTTTATTTTCTCTATTAGCTTTGGAACCTGTCCTGGAAGTCACTCTGTAGACCAGACTGGCCTTGAATTCATAGAGAGCTGCCTGCCTCTGCCTCCTAAGTGCTGGGATTAAAGGCATGCACCACCGCCTAGCTAGCCTTGTTTATAATTTCGGACATAGCCTCAGCCAGTGATACGCTGTTAAGAGCAGGCCTTGTGCTCAGCACAGGGTTCCTCTTATTTTGTAGTGCCCATAATGCTTGCTTTGTTTCAAGCTCCTGGCAAGGCCAGGACCTAACAACTCAAACACCTGTTTCCCAACTAAACCTCCCACATTGCCGATAGGACACTTGAAAACTCAATGTCAAAGTAAAAATTAATATTTCCACAGTAAAGATTGAGTCATTTTAATCCCTTAGTTAGTGGTGTGCCTAACTTGGAGGATACTGGACTAGAGACTCATAAAGCCTTTCAGTCTGAGAAGGCTGTGGTCTATGGCATACTCTTGGTTAAAATGATTGAAGGTGATGAGATGGACCTACATAAGTGTAGTACAGGGGTTCCTATTCAGCAGGGTCAGCCATTGGTGAATCAACAAGGTATTGTCAACATGACTGTTGGCCAACACATGGACAGGCCTCTCTTGGGTGAGCTGACCATCTCTACCTTCTTTCCTGAAACAAATATGAAGTCCTTTGGGGTGTCACTTCGGACTCAGCTCAGCCTGGCTCCAGCCTGCTTTGCTGTGAGCTATTGCCACTCCCTTCTCCCACAACCTTCCACCATCTCCTCCCCCAGCATTCCTGTCCTTTATCATTTGGATCTGAAAATAACCTCCAAAGGTTATGAGGCTTGCCTTTCAATCTATGATGATACTATTCGGGAGGAGGTGGTACCTTTAGGAGGTGTGGGACCCTTGACTCTTCCTCTCTGCCCTTCAAGTGCCATGAGGTGAGCAGACCACACCTACTCCAATAAGGCCACACCTCCTAATCCCTCTTAAACAGTGCTATTCCCTGATGACCAAGTGAGTGGGGGCCGTTCTTATTCAAACCACCACACTAACTATTCCCCATGCTGCTTGCCTGTCATCTAGTCCCTAGCATGCCTTCCCTGACCACCTCCTTGGTGACCATCTGCCTCCACATACAACACTCCTCACTGGCAGGAAAATACACGGACTCCCATGCTATGACCCCTCCTCTCACCGCTACGGCTTCCACTCTTCAGTTCCAAGTGGCCTGTTTTACACAACGCTACTGTTACCATCTCCTCCCTGGGTTCTGAAATTTCTGTGCCCCCACCACTGGGACCCAGGTCTACACAGACCTCTCCCTCCTTGCTCTTCTCTCTTGGGCTTCACCTTCCAAGAAAGTGGTCCTTATAACATCCAACCCTTCTTTCCACTCACTCTCTGTACCTTCCAGTTGCCTGTACCGGTGCTGTACAGCAACGGTTTTGTGTTCCATTGACTGCTTCCTGCGTGACGCCTGTCACAGGCAGAATTTTGTCCTCCTGACATTTATGTACTGAAGCCCTGACCTCAACGTGACTATATATAGTCCACTCTCCACATGCACAGATGTAGATTCTATCTATATTCATGGATTCACCACTGGGGGACTGAAAATACTGGAGGAAGGTTTGATTTCTTTTCCTTCATGTAAGTAAGCTTGCAATGGTCATGTTTATACTGGACATGGACAGATTCATTGTTTGTTTTGAGATGAGGTGTTGCCATGTAGCCCTGGCTGGCTGGAACTCACTAAGAAGGTCAGGTATACCTTGAACTCCCAGTGAACCTCCTGCCTCTGCTTCCTGAGCACTGGGGTATTTAAAGCATGTGACCATATAATCAGCTTTAGACTTTTTTGGGGTCATCGTTCTCTAGACAATATATTATAATGACCATTCATGCAGAATTTGCAGTGTATTTGATATTATCAGCATTCTAGAGATGAGTTAAAGCACACAGGATGGTGAGCACAGGTTCTATGCAAACATTACACCATCTTATAGAAGGAACTTGAGCATCCTCGGAGTTCGGTATCTGAGGCGGATGCTGGAACTTATCCATCATGGGCACTGAAGAAAGACTAAGAGTCAGACATTTTAGAAGGTGATTAAAGGTTAAATGAGGTCCTGAGGTTGGAGTTTAAGCACAATAGGATCATGAATATTCTAACAAGAGGAAGACAGACAACTCTAGCATGAATGTAAAGACACAACAAGAAGTAGCCGGCTACAAGGCAAGAAGAGGCCTCACCAGCACCTCCCCGTGTCTGCATCTCTACTTTCAACTTTCAGGTCTGTGAGAAAACAACATCTGCTATTCAAACCATACAATGGGAGGCATTTGGTCACAGCCGCACAGGTTGATCAAGACCTCATCTTTTAGTGCTGAGACTGACCTGCTTGGTAACCGTGCTACCAGGGCCATGCTGTTGTTGTGTTTTACAATTCAGACTGACTTGGAACAGACACACAGAAAGATAATCAAGGCAGAAGAATGAAGTTGTGCATGGTCATTAACTGGGCACACTATGTGACAAGAAGCAGACTATTACTGGCACAAAGTCCCCCCAGCATGTCCCCCTGCATCCTCAAAGGCTCCAGAAGGAAACGTCACTCTACATCCCAAGCATGTACGGGGACTCTCTTTTTGTGCTGTACGTAAGTAGAATCATACAGCTTGCACTTTTCCGTGTGTGGTTTTTCTTGCTCCGCATTTTGTTAAGTGCATCTCTATTGCTGTGAGTTGTAAAGGCTATCCATCCTCACTTTTGTATGGTAGTTTACTGTGGGAATACACCACATGTATTTATTTACTCACTGTGTGGTTGATGGGCTTTTGAATAGTCTCTGGTTTCAGCCATTCCAAACAGTGTTGCTATAGCATGTTTTAACTACTGCCTTTTACTAAACACATGTATGTTTTCTGTCTGGCCTTTGCCTGGGTCACAGGACACGTGTTTGTCAGCTTTGCTGGGTTTTCATACCCTTATATACCTTTATACTTTTTATACCCTTTCATGACTTTATACCCTTACCAGCCATGTGTAGGGCTTGCATTTTATTCTCTTTTATACTCCAGGCAAAGGGAGGAGTAGACACAGTGTGTTAAAGACATGCCCACTGAATGACCAGAGAGAGAAAGGCTGTCTTGTTACATATATAATAGGAGTAGGTAACTGTTCTTGAGGTCAGAAGGTTCAGGTTTTCCCACAGCTATAGAACAAAAGTTCTTTTTGTCTGAGTCTGGTTGGGGAGGTGTGCCCCATTTCTAACCCTCTGGGTTTCCTGATTACTCCTAATGTTTTTAATACAACACAATGGAAATTCACTTGGAAAAGGAGCCTGGCACGACAATGACATGCAACTCAGGTTCCTTCCTTGCACCAGGTATTTCCAAGCAATAAGCCAGAAAGTTGGGGGGTGGGGGGAGTCCAAGGCCAGGAGAATAGATCATGCAGCTTTGAGAGCCATATTCAGAGGATGGCCATGCAGTACAGCAGCAGCAGCAGCAGCAGCAGCAGCAGCAGCAGCAGCAGCAGCAGCAGCAGCAGACGCCTCCTCCAGCAGGGGTCCACTTCTGCAGAAGGGGAGGTGTGGCAGGGGCAAGGCCTCTAACCCCTGCTGCTCTGTCCACTGCACAGTCTACCTACAGTCCACCTCAGTGAAGTCCCCGGAAGCCAGAGAGGAGCCATGAGGCCAGTGGGAGCCAAAGGAATCAACTCAAAAGAATATTGAAATTCCTTTAAGGAACCCCAGGAATTTCTAATTCCAGTATTGCTTAGGGAAGGAAGCCCCCGGTGTCTTCTCCATCCAAATGTGTGCTGAATTCAAGGCTCCTTTTAAACCAACAAGGCCAGAAAGAAAGCAGAGGCGTGGATGTGGCCTCTCCAATGCACAGACCACACAGTGGGAGCTTCACCTTTTCCAATACAGAAGTTAAATTTGTATTAATACCACATAAGGATTTTAATTAGCTTTTTGGGGACAATTATATTGCTTTATTAATTCATACTGAGTTTGCAATGAACTGAAAAACCTGTCCACCTCTGAATCTTTTTAATTTAAGCCACTGTTCTCGGGCAACTGTCCTCCTTGGGTGTTATTTTTTCCAAAGCTCAATTGTAATACTTTCTATTTTTTTTGTTGGCTTTTGTCATGGAGATTTTAGCCTGGGGCCTCAGTCTAACTTTCCTAGTAAGTCAGCAAGTTCTCTTCCCCCACCTTCACCCCATAACTTCTTAAATCCTTTTACTTCAACAGCAATGCTCTCTTTGCCTATGACTTCTTTACCTAGAAGGTTCTCTCTTTCTCACCAAACTCCACCCTCAACCTTATCCAAGATAGTCCCTACCCTAGCTCTAGCAAAGGGACTGACCTTCCTAAGCCTCCATGGCCAAGGCCAGACATCCCTGGGAAAGCCGGTGGACAGAGATTCAGAGCTGCCCATTACAGGCTCCAGCTTCCCAGCTGCTCTCCCAGCCCTGGTATCCCAGTGGAGGAAGGATATATCCCTAAAGGCTGCACCTATGCTGCCTCTGGCTAGCCAGTGCCCTGGAGAATAAGACATTTCCTAGCAGACTGAAGGAAAAGGAACACTCCAACTGCTTATGCCCAGCAGGAGAGAGAATCCAATTGGGATTTTTCTTGAAAAGGAGTGGGAAAACATGATTCGATGATTTGGTTCTCCCTGTCTCCCGTCTTCCCTACTCCCTTCCTCCCCGCTCTTCTTCCCTCTGTCTCTCTCTCCCACCCTCCTTCTTGTCTTCCCTTTCTCCATTCTTCCTTCTCTTTTTCCTCTTCCACTGCCCTCTCTTCCCTTCCGTGGGTACTGAGGATATACTAAGAACTGTGCATTCTGCTAAATCCTGGGGGCAAGGTCCCAGTGAGTGAGGCAGTCATAACACAGGCCCTTGAGAGGCTGCAGTGAGATTCAGAAACGGAAAAGATTGCTCAAGGAATTGAGTGAAGCCAGTTGTGATGAGGAACCAGAGGAGAAGTAGAGGGTGCCCATTTGCATTTTCTGCCTTCTCCCTGGAAAATGGAGACTCTATAGCGAGAGCCTGATGCTCTAACCTGAGCCTTTTAGGATGCAAAGCATGAGGAAGGGGTAAAGAGAGATGGACTGAGCAACAGACTTTAAGAATGTGATGATTGTAGACTAAAGTAGAGTGCTATTGGGGACGTAATTCTAAGGAAAAAGAGACTTCACAGATGCAGGCCAGGGATGGTGGTCTTGGAGTTGAGGGCAGGTGAGAGAATGGGATAAGAAGTGGTTCTTTCTAGAATTGTTAGAGAGACCAGTTGGTTCTCAGTCTTGGGAGATTAGGAGCAACTCTGCCTGAGGCAGAGGGTTAGACTAGATGACCTCTTAAGATCCTTTCTCTCCAGATGTTGCCAGAAAGGCATTTCTCATCATCTTGACAATTCTAAAATGTCTTTTCTTAATAGGGAATTTATTTGCTGGATTCAATTTAACTGTTGCATTTGTATTTTGTACATGCACCTGCCCTGGGGCAATGGTTACATTTTAAATAAATCAAATAAATCAATAAATATGATATGCCTCACTTTAATCATTACATAATGCAAAAAATTATGATAATGCCACATTAAGTTGCAAATTAAGACATGCAAAAATAAGGAAATGTGGGGATGGATGCTCTCCCAGCAACATTAGTTCCCTCGCCTTGTGATGTGGTGTAATAAAGCCTGTATTTATATCTGCCTACCTAGCACTCTCCCATTCAACATGGGCCAATGTGGGGAGATTATTGCCATTATGAACCTTAACTTCTGTGTCTGATAGCTTGCTGTAAATGTGCCATCTTAAATGAAGTATTAGACTAGTTCCTTTTCAGAAGACAAGAGGATGCAAATGGCGCCATCACAGACTTTGAGCGAGATGCCATGCCGGGGCTTAGCATCCAGTTCAGTCTCTGGGTGGCCCTGTGCTCTGCCCAGCTCACTCAGCTCCTTAAGTGTCCGCTTCTCAATTGTAACATGGGGACTGAAGAACTTGTCTGTAGCATCGGGGCCTTTGCCTGCTCCACTTCAGCATCAATCAGTAAATCTCAGCTTTAGTTACTGTATTGTGGTTCATTTGTCTCATGTTGAAGAAAGGGCTCTGCTGATTAAAAATGTATGTATTTTGAGACAGAGTATGTAGGCCAGAATGGTCTTGAACTCGAGGCAATCATCCTTTCTCAGTTTTCCAAGTGTTGAGATTATGGGGATGAGTCACCATGACTTTTTTTTTTTTAAGGAAGAGTATAGGGGTGGTTGTCTGTACCCTAAAGCACTGGCCCTAGTAGGTAGCAGGTAACTGCTAGGTGCCTACTCCCCACCTCCACCCCCAGGCCATGGCCTAGACGGCGACCTTTAAGACTTGGGATGAGTATGTGCTACCTTTCTCTTGGCTCCTCATCGGGAATCGAACCCAGGTCTTTCAGATTCCAGCTCTACCACATGCTGTGCTGTGACCTTGGTCCCTTTTGACTCTGTCTGTCCTAGTCAAAACCATTCTCCCTACAGGGCCCAAGTTAAGCAGCCTAGCTTCCACCTTGAATCTCCTCAGATTTCCTCAGAATATTGTTTCTTTCAGCTCCTGCCTACAGGATCCTTATGTTCCTCCTGTGGCTTTTGCTTGACTTTTCTGTCCTGGGGAGTTTGTCCCTATGCCACCAAGCCTATTAGCTGATGAAGGGCAGGAACTAGATCTTACTCATGTTTATCACCCTTGCAGTAATGATGAGCACAGGGCTTTTCATGCTAGATAAACACAGAATGGAATGAAAATTAAGTATTATTAGCTCACTCCTCATTCCTATATCACAGGGGAGAGGCTGAGGCTGAGGAATGTGCTGGGCACCTGAGAGGTGGTTAGAGAACTCAGGTGGGTTTATAAAGGCTAAAATGAATCCTGAAGCCCAGGCTTTGAGGTTTCAGTTCTGCCAAGGGTGGGATCTGCAAAGCAGAAATAAGAACCTCACCAAAATCAGCAGGGCCCGGGAGGGAAGGATGCTGTGGGTTGTTTACAGAGTCATTACTTCTCTGCAATCTTCTGGAAGCTTGTCAGAATAATTATCCCAGCTTCTCACCAGGGCCTAGAGTCTTCAAATCTCGGGGCTGGCATTATTTGGGCTCAAACTGGGGGAAAAGCAATTTGTTTTTCCTGTTGTCTTACTCAAAAACTACTGAATAGGGTTCATAATCACACTTGGGCTGCGCCCCAAGGAGCCTTGTGCTTTACAATTTCCACTTCCCCAGAAGAAGGGGGAGGCGAAGGATTGGGAAGGTAACTTCCTGTTTCCTGTAAGGGTTGTGGAAGGGGTATAAAGTTCACAGCAATGCCTAGACCTGAGATGTCTGTGGGCAGAGTCCTGGGCTAGGTACTGGAAGTGACCACAGACCCAGTCAGGTCTTGGTTAATCAGATCCACAACAGTTGAGCTATGACCCTTCCATCCTTCTCCCCTCTGTCCTTCCCACCCTCCCTCCCTCTGCCCTTCCCTCCCTCGCTCTATTTTTCTGTCTTTCTTCCCCGCCCCTGCACCTCTCTGTCTCTCTCCTCAGTGATGGAGATTAAACTCAGGACCTGTGTGAATTAGGCAAGCACATCCCCTAGCCCCACTGCAGAGATTTATTGAGTACTGGTTGCATGCCTATAACTGAACTGGAAGAAATTGATTTTAACAAAATTACACAGCTGGTCTTCTGTCTCTAGCATTACTAGCCTTTCCTTGTGGGCTAGTAATCTTATCTCCAGGAGCTTAGAAAACCCTCAGGTAATCCAGGCCACAGACTAGTCATTTGTGTTACACTGTTTGATGCTTCAAGCAGATGACCCTTGGGAGTGACCACAGCTATTGATGACTATTCAAGATCATTTATTACGTGAGCTTTTTGTCCTCAAATTGGGAAACATTTCAAAAGTGAAGAAACGTACGCAATGTAAACTCTGTATCTACCCTGAATTAACACATGCTGGTGTTGGGTCACGTGGCTTCAGGCCCTCCTAGTTCTCCTAAGAAGGAAACTAGAACTCTTAGGTGACAATATCATGATACTGCAATGTGTGTTTCAAAGTTACCAACAGTAATGTTTGTACATTGCAACAAAATGTTCATATCACAAAATAGTTTAGGTATGTGTGATGAAAGATTAACTAGCTCAGTTTAACCATCCCATAATGTACAAGTATCAAACTGTCACTTCATAAATCTGAAATTATTTGTCAGTTTGAAAACAGCATACAGATTCCTGGGTACAGTTTACTACATTGGAATATGAGGGAAAACAGCCTAGAAATGTGCTGTTCACTGACTCCATCCCTGCTCAGATTCAGAAGCGAGGGGGCTCTGTACTGTTTGAGACTGGGGTTGATGGTTCAGGGGCAGAGAAGCGTTGTGGAGGCAGTGGGTGGAATGAGCCCTGGTCTCAGCCCTGGCTGTTTCGTGCAGAGCTGCAGACAGATCATCAGCTATGGCATGCCTGGCGGCAACCTTGCAGCACAGGTTGCCTGTCTTTCGAGGTTCCAAGCTCCCTGTCTGTTTTATCTCATGTTCTTTCTCATTCTCCATTGGCTTGCTTCTTTCTTCCACCTCTTTCTGTCTTGGTTTATAATATCCATTCATTCATCCACCCACCCATCCATCCATCCATCCATCCACCCATCCACCCATCCACCCATTCACCCATCCATCCACCCATCCTCCATCCATCCATCCATCCATCCATCCATCCATCCATCCATCCATCCATCCCTCCAAAGCTATCTTGGTTAGACTGTCCTTTCTCACCTTCTTCTATTTATTTATATTTTCCTGATTCCCTTCTATAATTTTTGGTTGATTATGGTACCTCTCCCCCTAAGTCTTTCATGCTTTTAATTGAAACCCAACAATAGCATCATGTTTATTTAGCATCCAGTGACTCTTTATTGAGCATCTCCATTGCCAGGGAATGTTCTAGGCACTGTAAACCCCAAACAGACAACAGACAGACACTTCATAGACCTCAGCAGCTTCTATTCCAGTCTTGATTTGGCAAATTTTTAATGAAAGTGTCAAAACTTTGAAAAGTTAACCGAGAAACCAGATTCTGCTCTGTAAAGTGCTTAGAAGTTATTCTGTTGTGTAGACATGTAAAAGCCTAAGCTAACTGGGAGGTGATCTATTGTAAACAGTCCTCAGTAGATAGTTTATAGAGTGAAGAATGGGTGTCCAACCTTCCCCACCTCTGACAGTCCCTACAGGCAGCTGGTAATAGCTCTTGGGTGTTTCTTACAGACTAGCTCTAGACCTCTGCCATTTTCTCTGATAGTTTCAAGAGAGAGTCCTCTTCTCCCATTTGGGTCACAAGTCCCTGGGTTCCAGGCCACACAGGAGGTGATCTACCCTAAAACACTGCACACACTTCACAGACAGAAGAATTATGTACAGATGGATTCCTGTTTTCTGTGTGAGGCTTTTTGTTCATCCTGGGAGGAAGACCCTGGAGGGAAGAGCTGCCTGCCCTGTCTTAGAGTCTTCCCTCCAGGCTTGCTGCTCTTCGGGGCGACCTTCTATGGCAGATCCTTCAGACATTGCCTGGCTGAAGCAGGAGCATCAAGGCCATCCCATCCTGGCTGTTTGCACGATTCCACTGTATTATGAAAGGAGTGTCAGGGGCGTGATTCAGCTGTGAAATATTCAGGGGGCCAGTTGATGAGGTGTTCAGTAGCAGCCTAGGAGGGAAGGCTGAGCTGTTGGAGTGAGGGAGATGAGGAGGGAGCAAGGGGGAGCAGAGGTATCAGAGTGAGTGATGTGCAATGTGCAGGGGTCAGGACTTTACAAAATGATTCTCCTTAATTATTTAGAGCTGCCATCTATTGCATGGCAGGTGTGGACGACCAGGAGGGGGTGTCTGCCTTAGTGTGAAACACTGGGGGAGGGGAGGTTGGGATCATTTAGCATTAGTCTTTGGATGGTGAGTCTGGGGTTTGCTCTGATGTGGCGGGGTCGGGGGTGGTCTCTGTAGGAAGTGGGAGTAACTGAACAGAAAGCCGGACCTTTGAGAGTTGTGCCATTTGGTGTCAGGCGACACTGATTCTGGGGCTCTGGGTAGGGAGACAGCTAGGAGAAAACCCACCGCTAATAGCAGTGTGAAGAGAGCTAATATGCAGGAGGCCATAGCTGTCTGCCCGGCTGTCTTCTCCAGGGGAAGAGCGGGCCTTGCTCTGCCCACTCTGCGTTATCTCCTTCTTACAAACCAAGTCTGACTGCTCTTTGGTGTCTTGCCTGTTCAATGTGGCTTCTGTCCTCTCCTTGCTCACAATGCCATGTCACCTGCTGAATCCAAGGAAGAGCCTCTCTGACACGGGGCCAGGTAGACTAGAATCAGAATAACCTTCCTCACAACTCTTTGGCTCCAACTAAACTGCTGCTGTGAAGACTAGAGAAGAAGATATTGGGGAGAAAACAGAATGAAAAGAGCTCAGAAGAATAAAAATGTGTGATCAAGGAGCTGGGGCAGTTGAGCTCAATGGTCAGCTATGTGGGTCTGAGGTCAAATGCTCTGGGCCTGCCCGATGGAGCAGCTGTGACTCTGACAGACTCACCAATGATTGTGCTGACCTCAGTAATCTACTCTGTGAAGTGAGACCCAAACTAGCAAACTAACAGAAGTCAGAGATGCTTGCAAGTGATTGGTACAGAGGCAGCATGCAGATGGCGGACTACTCATGTACATCCTGTTTGGGCGACCTCTTGTCTACAGAAAGTCCCCTACAGGAAGCAGTGGCCAGTGTCTCACTCTGGGGACGTTCCTGTCTCCTAGTAAAGGAATTGGAGATGCAGAGCATTGGCAGACACAGCGATGGGAGAAGCTTCCCGAGTTCTGAAGTGAGCATCTGAGTAGTGCTTGGCCCTCTGGCTGAGCCCACGGCCTCCCTCCTTTAGGCCACTCCGATTCCAGTCTCAACTGGGGCTGGCCATCTGGAAGAGCAAATGTACAAGGCACCTGCTCAATGCAGGTGCTTGCTGAGCAAACAGAGTTTTGGCTGTGGAAGTCTGGAGACCTACTTGGTTGGCCTTGGAGTTACCAGCTGGGTGACCCCCAGCACTCTGTATGTCTCGTCTTGATCTTTCAAAACAGGGGTGGAAAGGTTGATGCATCCTGTGTCACACCAACTTTTGATATTCACCTAATCAGTCATCGATATGAAAATGCCACAGAGCTGAGAAGAAACAACCACAGTGTTCCCTGGACCCTGAGAAGCTGCTGGCAAGTGTCTGCTGACAACAGGGTCCTCACATACCCTGTGTGGTTCCATTTGACATGATCCCTCCCTCTTGGGTCCCATGTAAACTGATGGGAAGAGAAAAGAAGACACTCCACTCCTTGTCTGCCATGCTCTGGATTGTTCTGTCATGTGGAATGAATGTTTAAAGATTCTTGGTTATGCTCATGGTCAATGTTAATTCAAATGCCAGCATAGTTCCCAGGTAATCCATTCTACTCATACCCTGGGCTTGTGTGGGGACAGATGCCCTTTGTGGTTATTGCATGAGGTTGAGCTTATTGGGTTTTGGCAACATGTCACTGAGTTTCAGAGTCTAAGGAATGCCAAGAACAGGTGCATCTCTTTCCAATCTGAGTTCACAGATGTGCAAGAGTGGAAAATTGAGATAATGGTCAAGTCCTAAGAAAACTAGCTATAGCATTTGTTGCCCAATCTCTGTGTAATGGGAAAGTGCAAGGCTTATCTGAAGTCTTGTCTAGAAGAGTCTGTGAGGCTGGACCATCTCAGATAGCAGCCTTGAAGTTGTTCTGAATGCAGAACTCTGAGGAAACTGAAACAGAGGCACTCTGAGAGGCTGGATCACCTGGTTTATGGTCCCCTTGCTCTGAAAACACACAAACTTTCAAAGGTAACATACATATCTACATTAACACAGTATGGATTATGTATTGTACACAAGCCAGCCAAAGATGATTTTTTGGTTTTTTTTGTTTGAGCAGATAAAAGACACTGTTAACTTTCTAAGTATTTTTTGACTGTATAACCAAACCTCTATCCATGCCATATGAAAGGATAGCATGTAATAATAAGTCATAAGGACTCTGCAACCAACAAGATTTCTCTTGTCTCATCCAGTTTCAGAGCTCTTCCCATGTCAAGGATAAGTATCTGTCTTGTAGCTTTTCTAGGTTTATTTCTTTATGTCTGTAGCCAAGATTTTCAGGGTGTCTCTCCCAATCAAATCCAGTCTTTATTAATTTTGAAGGAATCCACAGCCTTTCATTTCCTGTGGAAATAAAAGCATAACTTCTCTCCCAACTCAATACATTTTCTGAATTCCATTTTAAAGTTACGACATCCCTAAAGTATCTAGGCTGGTTTAATTCAGCAATTCATTTTACAATCCCTTGTCTCTCAGTAGCTATTATTCACTCATCATCACTCAAAAAGTTCAAAGTCAACAAAGCACCATACAGGATCCAGACCCCCTGTGTATTTCCCATCTTTGTGTGGCTTATTCTTTTTATATTACTTTGCTCTTTCTTTAAAGATGTTATTATTTTTAAGCTATTAATTTTTTCTATGACTGTCTATACTCATTTTCTTTCTTAAGCACCTATGCACACTGTGACCCGTTTAAAGGTTTTTCAGTCTGGACTTGCTTTACTGTGCACTTGTAGTGTTCTCCAACCACGTGAGTCAAGCCAAACCTTAAACTGCTAAGAGCAGCTAGGTCATCCACTGTGCAGCCCTGGTATTGGCTCTACCCCTCGTTGGGTCTGTGAAAGCTGAGCCTTAAACTCACAGGCCTGTCTGAGAGCTGCATTTAACTGGGAGCTGCATTTAACCGGGAGCTGCATTTAACCAGGAGCTGCATTTAACTGGGATCTGCATTTAACCAGGAGCTGCATTTAACTGCCCCAGCTCTAGCAAGTTGGTGCCTGCACAGTGGCAGGCATTTTTATTTAAATTGCCGTTTCTACTTAGCTTGCCAGATGCACAAGTGCTTTTTTGCACAACAGCAGCTCCGCTTAAAGGAACTGTATCCATGTGTTTTTTTTTTTTCTCTAGCTTTCTCAGATCCTATGTGGAAATTTGGGCCCCACATTGGGTGCCATTTGTGCTTGGAATTTTCTTTGAGTCACCAACCAATTCCCAAATAAATACATGGAGACTTATTGTTATTTATGGATGTTCAGGCTTAGCTTTGGCTTGTCCCACTAGCTTTTATATTTTAATAGAACCTGTTTCTATTCATCTACATTCTGCCATGGGACTTTTTGCTGGGTGGTCCCTGGCATCTCCCTGGTATTTCTTTTCTTTCTTCCTCTGAGCCTAAATTCTTCTTCTTACTTACTCTTCCTGCCTGGAAGCCCCACCTATACCTCCTCCCTTGCTATTGGACATTCAGCTTTTTTACTAGACCAATCAAGGTACCTTAGGCAGGCAAGGAAAAACAGCAACACATCTTTGCATAGTGAGACCTTCAGTGATGGCAAAATGCTAATTGTTGCTCCCTCCTCCTCCTCCTCTTCCTCATCCCTCCCTCCTCCTTCCTCTCTGCTCCTCTGGTGAGTTCCCAGTGCCTCTTCCACGAACATCTCCAAACTTCCTGGAGGTTTGGTGTGTCTTGTACCAAAATTTCCATGTCTTGTGCCCAATGCACATGTTCTTGTCGAGCTGGACAGAGCCATCCTGTCTTTGCCTGTAGTCCTGTGTTAGGCTTCAGTGCTGCTCCACAGGATGCCCAAAGTGTGGTTCTGGCACTTAATAGCTTCTTGACTTACTTGGACCAGAGAATGAGTGGGTGGCACATGAGTATAAAGACAAGTAACTGTAGATCCACTAATATGGGTCCTGTCAGGTGTGAGAAAGAATTGAAAGAGGAGGAATAAAGTGCATTAGCAGTGGGAGTCAGGCATCTAGGATCCAGTCCCAGAGACTCCTTATTCTGGACCCTTGGGTCATTTACTTCCCTCTCCAGAATTCAGCTATTGATCAATAGCATAGATTAATGTGAACCCTAAGGCCATCTTTCCCGGGGACAAAGAGGGCTTAAGATTTGTCCCCAAACATGAAAGTCTTTGATGAGCAACAGAGAGCTGGAAGATGCTTTTTTGAAGTCCCCATGCAGAGCTCCTGGTCTACCCTATCCCCATCTCTTCTTCATGATATTACTCTGTCTCCATTCCATGCCGGGTCCCCAGGTTGTCCTCATTCACCCTCTCCCTCTCTGCCTCTTCCATGCCTAGGTAGTTCCAGTATTTGTTATTGGTTTTCCACTTCTCTCGATGCCTAGCTCAGTCCCTTCCCCCTCAAGACATCTCTGCATCTCATTGGACCCTCCCTCCATCACTAAGGTCCCTTTCCTAGAACCCTGGCTCCAGCTCTTTTGTCTTCCCTGAGCATGACGCTGGGCTCGGCTATCCCCTTCCAGTATGTTTGGGGACAGGTGCTGTCAGGATGCGCACATGGAGATACTGTTATGGCCCTCCCTGGGCACGGGGAGGGTAATGATCTTGAGTGCTTCCCTCCTAGGGTACGATGAGAATCAGCGAGTTAATGCCGTAAAGTATTCTAATTGCTCCATGGAGTCATCTGATAAAGCGGCGAGGAACTGGGCATCTGGCTCTCATTTACTTAGAGCTGGAGAATCCAGGCGGCAGCCGCCGCCTTGATTTATTTATTTTTCTTTCTGTATCAAACACACACTCAACACAGCACTAAATATCTATAGAGAGGCTGACACCACCTGGAGAGGTATGAACACACAGGTCGTTTATCTCTGAGACCTCCATCTGGAAGGGTCACCACAGAGGAACCTCTTATACCCAACCCTCCCCCCACCTTCTTGAGCAGACCGGGTTCAGACCCTTTCAATGTTACGTCTCAGCTGTCCAGGTAGCAGTGGGTGTAGGAGAATAGCTTCGCATTATTTCAACCATGCACTTTCTTCCTTCCTTCCCCTCCCCTCCCTCTTTCTGCCTGTGTATATTTGTTGGAGTGCCTCCTACTTGTGCAACGCCACCATACCCGGAGTGGCACTGGCTCTCTTTTTTTGGCTGTCCAGCAGCAGAGGGGAATTTCTCCTGGATGCGGTGCTGCCTGCCTGTTCACAGAAGCTTTGGGAAGGCAGAGGCTGGAGGGCTGCTGCAAGGTCAAGGCCAGCCTGGGCTACATCATGAACTCCAGGCCAGCCAGGACTATGTAAGAGATCGTCTCTCAAAAACAAACAAGAAGGGAAAATTTCCAACCTAGAGCTGGTGGCTATATTCACAGCGCCACAGAGGCGGGCACGCGGCAGGCTTCGACTTTCCCAACATCCCCCTCTCTGTCCTCGTCCCCCTCAGCATCTGACTTTGCCTCATGCAACTTTTCTTTCTATGGCTTTGCTGATTCTGTTCCTTCCTCCTCAGATCTCTTTCTCATGCCCATCTGAGGAGACTAAGACTTCTCAACGTGCACCCAGCATCTCTCCATTCTACCAAGCAATACAGGAGCCTTCATCCTGCTGATGGCTAGCCCCCCTGTTGAGCTGCTCCCTCATCCACTTCCCACCTCTTTCAGCTCACTGATACCCACACTGCAGGTGCACACACACTTTCACACAGTGGACTTGATGGGAAGATGCCCTTCACCTTACTGGCTTAGTTCTCAGAGGCTGGCAGCAAACCCCTCTCCTCTGCCTTTGTCTCTGGCTTAGCTGAGTCTGTTCTCACCTCTGCTGTTTTTTTTTTTTCTGACATTACGGGAGCCCTGGACTGTTACACCCACCATAACAGAATCAAATCAACCTTGACCTGGTTCGGTGTCTGCCTCGCTTGGAATCTCCTTCAGAAATGAACTAGACTGTGGTACTTACAGACTCTTCCCACTCCCATCGTTCTTGCTCCTCAGGCCTCTTCTCAGCTGCTTATGTTGCTCCTTTGAAGATCTGTAAAGCTTACTTCTACCTTGAAAGCGGAGATGGTGGTTATAATATCATCTCAATGAACGGTTGATGGTTAACTGACTAGCTGACATCACTGGCCACGAATCTAATTTCTGGACTCTGGTGTGGAGCCTACTCTCTGTCGTCAGGTGACTGAAGTCCAGACTCAGGGATGATGGGTTCTGGTGCTGGGAGAGGAAGAATGACTTGGCAGCAGCCCAGACCGTAGCCAGTGTTGAGTCGTTCCCTTGTAGAAACATGTTAATTCCACTCCTGCTATACTGTTTGGAGGAATGGTCATTTGTTAAGGGAAGTGAGCCTGGTGCTTCCTGGGACCGTCACGCTGCTGAAATATCAAGCACACTCGTAAGCTTAAGCACCTTCTCTGGCTGGCAGGCGGTAATGACTGTGAGAGGCAACAACTGGTTCAATGTGTAAATGTTTCTCATTGATCAAAGATATACAAATGTAACCCATCCTGATGGGCTCCGGAAGCATCCTCATCTCTTGGCCAAATTTACTCAGATCTGTTCTCACCTCCATCCGCTTCTCTCCTGCCCATGTCTGCATCTTCTATCTGACTGTGGAAAACACATCCATTGGGTTCTCAATGGCCTCCAATGTTACTAGGAATGAGCAGAATTAGCCAGAGACATCACCTTTACACACAGATCCAACAACAGGGGAAGTTAGGTGGGTTCCTGTAGAAGAGATTGGGTCCAGGTGAGCTTAAATGGAAAGGACCCTTCTATAAGATTCCCTGATCTCTCTATGGCCAGGCTTACCGCTGGACAAACTCCCAGCTGGAGTGGAGGTACACTTGCCATCACAGACTGCTAGTGCCTCTGACTACCTGGACACTGGCTGCCCTTCCTCCAGAGTTCCCTTGAGCAGTGAAAGCTAGTGCCCACTCTCCTGACCACCTACCTCAGCCTGGGAAAAGAGAGGCAGTGGTCTAGTTCTGGGGGCCTGGAGCCACATCTAGCTTCCTGTCTCCTTTTCTTTTGTTAAAGCCAAATGAAACAATGTAATTAGCTTGTTACAATTAAAGTGACTCGACTGGATAAATTGTAATCACCCAGAATCAAGTCAGGCATCCCTGCAGGTCCCGGACATCGCAGCTGAGCTGCCTCATTTGCATAATTAAAATATACAAATGATAATGGATTTTGTACTCAATTTCCAGCGGCTGTGAATTTTGAGAAACTCTGAAATTAGAATAACAGAGATGAAGCCCGCCTAGAGGTAATGGGGATGACAAGTTTTGACAGTAGGGGTGTTTATAACGCTAGTTTCTCGCTACAAAATAAATAAGTACAAAAAAGATTAGAGAGTGATATTAGTTAATAGTTCCACGGGCAGTGGGAAGTGGAGATAGACTATGATTACCTCTGTGAATTTACACTGGCTTTTTTTTTCTTTTCTGACAAGCTCTCGCCTAACCTTAGGGGATACCTTCCCCCTGATTATGAGAAATTGAGAATGAATTAAATGCATAAAAAGGGTTGTCACAGATCGACTCACCAAAGGAAAAAGAGATGAAATTAGTCTTGCTGCTCTTCCTTCGAGCTAGGGGTGGGTTGAAGGCCAAGGGTGCAGGAGGGGCAGGGGATGGCAGGAGCGTAGCTCAGGGCTGTGGTAGTCAGAGGAGGGAGGGGCTGGCAGAGCAGGCGAGGGGAAGCGGAGACAGATGCAGGCAGAACTGAACACGGGGATTACTTACAGAGATTAAGTCCTGGAATGACCCTTCTGCTCAAGTCTCCTTTGCAGAGGGGACCAGGGATTCTGGGGCTGTACTTTCATAAAAAACATGTTCACTCCTGAACACTGATTGGCAAATTGCAAGCAAGCATGTTTCCTTTCTTCCTATAAACTCCACGAGGGCAGGGGGCAGATCTGTCACGCTTGTCTGACATTTCCAATACCCAGCACACAGTAGGTCCTTAAAATGTATTGTTGTTAAATAAATAAGTGGACAGGAGAGGTTGAGAACCATATAAGAACATTGAGACTGCATGGGGAAAACCCGTGGAGGCTCAAATTCCTCCATTTTTTCTTAGAGCCAGGGAGCCTTGGCTTTGGAGTCTTTATGTAGAATGGTGCAAAATGTCAGCATGTCTTTTGAGGGTGGCTTGCCCTAGTCTGTGGTCAGTACACTGTAGTGCAAGCTGGATGGATCCCTTTGCCAGGAACAGATGGACACAGGAGCATGGTGTGAGCCAGGTGCCTTGCTGCCTGGGAAAAAAATCCAGAGGCAACACTTTGGGCCTCTCCTGGGCTCAGCAGCAAAGCTGAGCACTATGGAAAAGATGGGAACTATCAGCTGGGGAGAGATGGTGGCTCGGGATGATGCATTTCTCACCTCTGCAGGGTGGGGTGATCAGAAAGTCCACCAACCAGCCGATCCATTGTGTGGCTGCAGCTTTGGACCAAAAATGTAGCAGGGGAGGTGGTGGATGGTAGCTAGAGTCTAAGGCTGAGCAGAGGAAGAGAGGTGTTCAGGGAGCCAGCCCCTCTGACACAGGTCTTGGGGACCCTTGGTCCCAGGAACCTATGAACTAAGTGCCCGTCTTTAGCAAGGGTGTGAGGATGGGACAAAGGGAACGAAGGGTTTTTCTCACACCGGCTTCTGAGCCAGAGAATAAGTGAGAAGCCACATCTCATATGTATGTACATACTGCTGTATGTTTGTGGTATATATGTGTGTCTCAGTGTGTATGTGTCTGTGTCTATGTGTGTGTCTGTGTGTATGGATCTGTGTCTGTGTGTCTGTGTTTATGTGTCTGTGTGTATGTCTCCCTGTGTGTGTGTCTATGTATATGTGTGTGTGTGTCTGTGTGTATGTCTCTGTGTATGTGTGTCTGTGTGTCCGTGTCTGTGTGTATCTCTCTCTCTCTCTCTCTCTCTCTCTCTCTCTCTCTCTCTCTCTCTCTCTCTCTGTGAAAGTGTCTCTGTGTGTCTCTGTGTGTGTGTCTGTGTGCATGCTCATGGCACATGTGCCAAGGACAGACGACATTGGTGTCCTTCTCTGTCATTACTTATTCCTTTGAGACAAGGTTTCTCATTGAGCCTGGAGCTTTCAATATTTCAGCCAGGCTGACAGTCAGCAAGCCACAGGGATCCTCGAGTGTCCCCCACTTCCTCTGGTGCTGAGGTTACAGGTGTGTGCTACCATGCCTGGCTTTTATGAGGATGCGGAGTTTTGAACTCAAGTCCTTGTGCTCGCACAGTGAATATTCTTAACCACAGAGCTATTTCCCCAGCCCTACTATCTCCTTTTGAGGAACCTGCCTAATACCAGGTTCTGAAACAACGGAATGAGCAATGCTATGTTAGTGGTGAGGTTCGTTGGAGGAAACTCCCCCAACACACACATGCCCGGAGATGCAGACCCCACAGAATTGGTGATCATAAACCTTAGGTTGGTGATGAAGAAACACCACCATGATCTCATGGTAGAGACTCTCCGGTGTACCATGGGCCTACCTTGGATGCCATTGTCTTGTGTGCATCAGGACTACCACTGTGGCCTGTCAGCTCACTCAGTCTTGACATCTGCCCCTGAAAGAGGGCATTTGATTGCCATCCATTCAAGGCTTCAAAAACTCTCTTCTTCCTTCTCTTAGGTTAAGAGGTGTGGATGGTGGGATTTCACCATCTGTGATGTGATTAATGTCATCACTCTGATCCATGGTCTCAGGCCCCGTCTCTCCAGTCTCTACCATTGGGAAGTCACCTTTGTCCTCTTCCCTGTCCCTGGACCACTTTATTGTCACCCAGTAGTGTCCAGTGTATTTCGCAGAATCCATGGAAGTTGGCCTTTGATCAACTGCGCAGCAAAGCCCTGGAGGTCTTCTAGGAGGGGGAGGCTCCTCACTCAGCCTTCAGAAGGGCTGCCATCCTGTGCAGGGCAGGTCAAATGCAGACCAGATTCTGTAGAGAGGAGAGCTTCAACATTACGGTACAGCCACTGTGCCATTTCTCCCCAGTGAGGGAGACCCGCTTTTTCTCTCAGGAGAAGGTCTGCTAACCACGTGTGGAATGGACACCGGAAGAAGTGGGATGGATGGCGGTTGTCCCCTGCTCCAGTTAGCTCATGCAGTGTCCACGGGACAGGACGACATTTCAGTTTCCTGGGACCCTGCATGGTTACAATGTTCATTTCTTCAGCATCTAGCACAGTGCCTGGTATACAGTAGGTGCTTAGTAAGTGTCTGTCTATAGGACACGTTAATAAATGAACAAGTGCCGGTTTGTTTTTTTTAAAGACAGATATATTATGGAACATGACAAAAAATACACTATGTTCAGATCTGTTAGTTCATCCCTAAGTCTGGTTGCTATAAGTCATGTTTCATCTGGCTCAGGGCTTGTCTTCTGGCTCTTTCCCTTCATTGCATTGTTTGTTTGTTTGTTTTTCCATCACCTTCAAGCTCACTGTCTTGGGTCAGGTCACCACTGTAACGTATCCAGAATATCATCCCAGGAGGTCCCCTGGATGACATCTGCAGGCCCCCTGTGCTTTTCACACGGAACCCACAGTCACCTGGGCCACTTCCTCTCTTAGCGAAAGCTCCTTTCCACTTCCCGAGCTTATGGTGGTCTAGCTCTGCCCCGTGTCCAGCCCCAGCTCTCACCACTCCCGCCTCACAGTTCCTGTCTGGGCTGGAAGGTTCTCAGCCCTCTCCCGGACTAGGCCTTGTCCTCACAGCTTTCTCTTCTTAGTTCCTCCACACCAGGCCGTGAGGGCTCTCCCCAGACTTCACAGCCCTCTCTGAGTCTCCTTGTCTTTTGATCTGGCCTTCTCTTCATTATGAACGTCCCCAGCCCCCACATCCCTGGGATGACACATTTCAATCTGCTCTTCCTCCGCTATGGAACTGGAGACAGACAGAAGCCGGGAACGCGTTGAGTGTCTCTGACCACAGCGATTGGTGCACAGCCCTGCTGGACACAGGCTGGACTTGCTGAGCAAATGCATTTATAAGAGCTGGTAGCCAGAACGATGAGACTGCTTAGAAAGAAAGAAAGCCGAGGAAAGAGGACTCAGAGGATGTGTGCACCTAGAGGCTGGGAAGAGAAGGAAGTGCAAGAGGAAATAGTGTCCAGTGGGTCAGGCAGTGCCAGCCACATGGCAGGGCAGGGGCACATGGCAGGGCTGGGCCTTCCATGTGAGGAGTATCAGCCACCACCACCACCACTCCACCTGGGCTCAACTGGAGGCAGAGAACTGCTCAAGGTCCTGCTTTCCTTCCCCTTAGGGAGATTTCTCTGCTGAGCCCCTTTCCATGTGGTAACTAACCCTAGTGCCTGTGGACAGCAGCAAACACTTTCAGGGCGCGGCATCCACGGCCTTTCCCTCTCTGTCAGGACAGACTTCACGCAGCCTTTCCCTGGGGCAGGTGACTGTTAACAGGACTGGCCCTACAGTCTTCTGGACTCTGGGTTTGGGGATGATTTTTTTTTTCTGTATAACCCTGGCCTCTTGGTCTTACCTCCTAGAGGCAATGGGCATTTGCCCCATGTCCGGAACCTTGGAGCAGCCAATTTGAGGCCTCATCTATTAGAGAATTAATTTTTAATGGGTTTTATAGCATGGTGGATAAATCAGTTAGGGAGAGACAAGGAGCTGGCAATGTCTAATGAGTATCGATTGGGCCATTTAAAAGGGAACAAGTGGCCCAGCTGAGTTCAAATCAGCCATACCCATGACCAAGAGGCACGGGGGTACCCCATCTCTACCAATAACTTCTTTTAAACTAGCTGCCACAAATGCCAGGCCATTTTAGGGTAAGGACCATGCCCTTTGCTGATATGCACACCCCTCTGAGGTGGGACAAGGAGCTCATTCTTCACATGGAATCCCTTTGCATTAAACACTGTCGCAGCTGATTCCAGAGAATGTGAGAGGGGATGGAGGGGCCGAGATACAGAGTATTGTGTATTCTGCTGGGGTTGACTACAACTAGAAGTCCAAAGACAGCACCTTGTTATGCCAGAGCACAGACATTGTTAGTGCATCCATGTGGAGCTGGGGGAGGCAGGAATGAGAACACACCTTTTGCAACTGTCTGTACTCAAAGATTTGGTGAAAAACTCCTTCTGTCTAAATGTATTTTCATGGATGAAGACTCTCAGGCACACTCCTGCTTTAAGGAGTCCTCACTCAGGGATGGCCAGGGGACTCACCTCAGGAGCAAAGACTCTGAGTCCGAGCTTTGGTTCTCGGCCTAACAAATGGGAAAACAACTCATTTGTGATCCTATTAAAGAGTATATAATTAACTGCTAAATTTCACTATGTATTTATCATAATAAAAAGCCATTGAATAACCTCTGAGGACCCTTCTAACTAATGTGCAGTAATCATTGAGAGGATTCAATGTGTTTAACATAACATTGTGTGATGAGAGAGTTTTTCCATTTAAAGAATACAATTTCCAAATAAAGATGTCCCTACTGTTTAAAAAGTCCCACATCCTCAATGGTGTTATTGTAACGAAAGCCACATCAGAGAGACTTGGAGGACTACCCTCTGGGTCAGTCTGTGAACATCATCCCCTGGAACACATTTCCTCTTCTATTCACAGGTTGTATTGAGAGGTGCACAGATGTCAGATGTCCAGGTGACCAGCCAGGCTGGGGCAGTCTTGGGTAGTTACAGCTGTGGAGCTATAGGAATTTTATTCTAAACCCTCCTCTCACCTGGTCTCTTTATCTCATGGAATTTCCCTCCCTTTGTTCAGGATTTTCTTGCTACTTCCTGATGAATGGTATTCCTCACCATCCAAGAAGTAGACATTCAGTTCCCTCCCCACCAGATCCAGGAAAATTTCCTCACCCAGTACTTCATGCTCAGGCCCAGACTTAGAGAGGCCAAGGCAAGACCAAGCGGGGCAGCACTTCTGACCAGGTGGAGCACTTCTGACCAGGTGGAGCACTTCTGACCAGGTGGAGCACTTCAGAATCCCATGGGAGGAGAAGGTGTTTGTTGTCACCTCTCTGTGGCATTCCATCTTCAAGTTAGAGTTTTGTGTCTCAAACCCCAGAGGACAGACTCTGATAGGGATGTCAGAAGCACTCAAGTTAATTAATTTGTGTGTGTGTGTGTGTGTGTGTGTGTGTGTGTGTGTGTGTATGTCTAGAGCCTCTGGTTGACCAGACAACTGGATGACCATGATTTGGGGTGAAATAGTGACGGTATTTCTGGCTGGGACCGATGTTTGAGTTTATGGCCTGGATGAAGCTGATGACACTGGATGCCGGGCCTCGCCCAACTCATCAAGGGTACCACCAGAGTGCAAAGGCTGAAGAAAGAAATCTGTTCCCTACCACTCGAGCCGAGACACTGCTCCCGCTCTTCAGTCAACCTCACCCCTTTCACTCTGATCCTCAGGCTCTTGGGCTTTAAACCACATCACTAGCTTTTCCAGCTCTCCGGTTTAAAGATGGCTCACCCCAGGATTCATCAGACTCCATGATGACCCATTCCCCCTCTCTCCCTCCCTCTTCCCCTTCTCCATCCCCCACTGCTTCTGTCCTCCCTCCTGGGAATCCCAATACAGCATTCCAGAGGTGAGTTACCTGGGAAACAGGCAAGGCCAGTTCCTATGTTTCAAGTCACTCAGGCCAGCTGACGAGGAAGCTCTGTAAACAGACCCACTCCTTTCATGGGTGATAACCTGAGTTTAGAAGTGGTTTTGAATAATCATCTAAGTCAACTTTGTCTTCTTATGGATGAAGAACCAAGTCCAGGGGCATTAAGTATTGTGACAACTTCAAATCTAGCTGGTGATAGAAATACAAACCTTTATACCCTACCCTCTTGCGAAATATTACTTTTACTATGTAAATTGGGTTACATTTGTTTATGTTGCGGAATATTACTTTAACTATGTGAAAGTGTGTTTTATTTGTTTAGGCTGCATTTGTTTAACTATGTAAAGATGTGATGCTGTCTCACCTTGCCTGCGTAAGACACCTGATGGGTCTAATAAAAAGCTAAATGGCCAATAGCTAGGCAAGAGAGAGATAGGCAGGACCGCCAGGCAGAGAGAATTAGAAGGAGGAAGAATCTAGAAGAAAATGAGGGAGAAAGAGAGGGAGACACCTGTTGCCAGCCAGCCACAGAGGAAGCAGGAAAGTCGGACATGCAGAATGAAAGAAAGGTAAAATAGCCCTGAGGCAAAACAAAAATGAAGAGAAACAGGTTAAATTCAGTTAAAAGAGCTAATAGGCCAAGCATAAGATAAGGCCAAGCATTCATAATTAATAATAAGTCTCCATGTCATGATTTGGGGGCTGGTAGTCCAAGAAAGCCTGCCACACTACCCTGAGTATAAGCTCCTTGAGAACAGGCTCCGTTTACTCTCCAGAGCCCCGCAACACACAACACAGTTGTAGCACAAAACCCCCACAGGGGAATGGGAAGGGCTGATGTCTATGTTCTTGAACTTGAGCTGGGGGCAGAACCCCCAGTCCCTGGTTGGGCTCAGGTCTGATTTGAACCCTGAGAATCTGGATTTCTAATAAGAGCCCAGGTGATGCTGAGCTTGGTGATCCATTCATCACACTTGCAAAAAGCACGGAGGTATGTGTTCTGAGGACCTATCCATTTCTAATATAACTTGAAACACTCATTCCCAAGAAGCCTACTTTATTAGACACTAAGTGGCTACGTGAGAAATCCCAGACTTAAAAGATACTAGTTGAAAAGTATTTAATGTGAATAATTACCTTCAGGGTGGTCTAGGTAGAAAGATTAAATAAATTAAGTTGAGTCAATAGGAGTTTAAGCATCATTTGTTAAAGCAGTACCATTAGTTTTTCTTTTCCTGGTGGAAATTCTCTCCTTGTCACATAATCCTAATTAATTATTGTATAAAGACCTGAAAACTTAAATGCACAAGGGAGTAATAATCTAATGTTTCATTAACCAGCAGCTTTGAAAGCCAGAACCAAGTGAGAAAAAAGAGCAGAAACAAGAGCACAGAGCGAGTCCCCTCCAAGTGGCCTGAGGTCCACCCGAGTACCTCCATTTGTCACGGAGTGTGTTAACATGAGCACCCATTCACACTGGCAAATACATCGTCTCTTTCAACATGGTGTTTCTGAAGCTAGCCAATCAATGTGAATTTCAGGAGTATTTCATTGATTTTGCAATATGCTTTGTAATTACTGAATCAATATAAAATTCTCAACTCATTAGGAAATCAGCTTTCTTAAATCATTTATATTAATGTGTTTAACCAAAGGCATTGGAGTTCCTTTAAAAAAAATCACTTATTTAATCACCTGCATTATCAATGAACAAATGCTCTGGGCTGAAGTTTGTTGTACTTGCTTTAAAGGAGCACTTGCTCTGGTTCTTGCTTGGGTAGGACCTCAGCAAACTGGGTTCCATGGCACAGACCTGAACGGGAATGCGGATCTGAACAGCCCAGGGAGAAATGGAGGGGAGTGAGGAAAACTTGGGCCTTGAAAGTATTGCCTCAGGTTTACAGCTTTGACTCCAGCGGTCTGGAATTTTACAGTGTGCTGGTTGGCTATTTGTGTTGACTTCTGAGCAGAACATAGTCTGTAGCACTCGGGCGATTCAGAGTGAGTGTGTGTTTGGGCACCAGAGACATACTAAGTGGATAAAAGAATAAATTGTTTTTCTACACACAACACTTCAGATACCAAATGTTTAGGGTCTTCTTGCCAGGAACCTCTCCAGTACTCTGCAGACACCATCTGATTGTTCAACACTAATTCAGTTCAGACACTAACCGCTGGGAGTTTGGGCAGACTCCTAAAGGCTAAGGTCTCAGTATCATAAAAGACCAGTTGCTCAGGGTACCATTGGGAAGTCAGAATCCCTTAGGTTAATCTGCTACGTTGGCAGAACCAGGGCGCTTTACTTACATGCACCTGCTGATTGGAAAGTATATGATAAAGGATGCAAATGAGCAGCCAGAGAGAGGCCACATAGAATGAAGTCTACAAGGGTCTCATGCACAGGAGCTTCTGTCCCCATAGAGTCAGACTGTGCCACCAGCACAGGGATGCCTCTGTTACTTTGGAAGCTCTCAGAACCCTGCAGTTCAGGGGTTCTGGTGGAGGCTTTAATAGGCATTATGGATTAGTAATTCAGTCTCTGGTTTCTGCTTCCTCTGTCCTCTTCCAGAGGATGGGGATGAGCTGAAAACTTCAAGCTTCTAATCTTGGCCTGTGTGTGTGTGTGTGTGTGTGTGTGTGTGTGTGTGTGTGTGTGTGTGTGTGGTGTGGTGTGTGTATGTGTGTGTGTGACCAGCTTCTGTTCTGAGGTTTCTGGTAGCCTGCCAAAAGCTACTTCAGTAGAACAAAAAGGGCTTGGTTTAATGTTTTTATCGCCTCAACCACTTAGAAAATGACATGGTTTTTAGAAATCTGTGTCAAAAACTAGGGACAAAGACTGACTGACTGTACATTTCTTATGTCACACTGGATTAAATACTTGAACGGATTTAACACTTTATAATAACTCATGAGTGGGTTGGGCAGGTATTGTCTTATAAATGAAACAGACACCTGGGGATGACATGGCATGATTCGATTCAATTGACATGTCTGTGGTAGGGGCTGAGGGTGAACACGGGCTCCTTGTGGAAACTCACAGCGGGTGGTGCGGCCCTCACTCACAGGCACACTACTGCTGAAAACCATAAACTTTAGACATTCATGGTGACCCCAGAGGCAAACATAGCCCCTTTGTCCCCCACTCAAGGGCCACACAGACTCAGGTTACTCCATTTGAAGCTTAGTTCAATGGTGTTTATCCTGCCTACCAGGGTGACATTGCTTCTTTCCCTGTCTCCAGAGCGCACTATAACAACAGTGACTCCTTCCACACACACTGAACCTAAGGGTCGTACAGCCCTCCCATGCACCATCTTATGTGATAAAACATCCCTGTGAGGGAGGCCAGTGCTCACAATCCACAGGCTAGAGAAGTTTACAGAATTAAATGGATTGCTAGAAGAGAGGTTAATTGAAAATCTGTCCCCCACCCCTTATTACCCAGTGCTGTCTTCCCGGAGAGAGGAGCTAAACAGAGCTAATCTGGGTCCACAATCCCCCCGTGGATAACTCACCCTCAGTGGACCTCAGTGCTCATCTCATAGAGGTAGAGAGGCAACTCCTACTCTTCCTGTCCGTGAAGGAAGTCTAGATGGAAGGATGAATGATGGATGGTGGCTTCCTCAATCTGGCCTCTCATCCACTGGTTGCCTACCAGGACAGTTAGCTACCAGAGATCCTGGGGCTTTGGCTAGCTGGTGCATGAGCGCTGCCAGTGAACATGTGGAGGAGGTGACAAGTCAGTGGCTAATGCGACAACACCAGGGCTCTTTGTGACAGCACACTGCTGTCCTCGGTTCTCGGGGCCCTCCTCCCATTCCAGAGTGCTTTCTTGTTACTCTAGAGTACGTCTACTATGCCATCCCAAGGCTTTAAAAGGCCACCCAAATATCCTGGTGCTGGGCTTCATCCCTACACCTGCCTCAGCCTGCTGAGTACCGAAAGGCCCCCACCCAGGGGTAAACACGTCTTGCCCTTGTCCGGTATTAACCTGTTATCCTTCCAGCAGGAGAAGATCTGCATGTCTTCCAGACACAACTTCACTACACAAAGAAAGAGGCCATGGAGTTCTAATTGTGGAATTTCAGTTGTCTGCGTGGGAGCTGGGCCCTGATGGAAGGCGCACATCAGCTGACTGCTGGGCCCTGCTGCTCCTCTGGAAAGAGGGGCACATTGGCTGCCATCCCAGGATTTCTGTTAATAAATCAGACTTCTCTGCCACCAGCTGCTTGGCATATTGTTTTTGTACCAGTAACACAGTTGCCAAATTGTCATTGTGCTGGGTTGGAGATAGCACCGGGCTGGTGTAATTAACCCCCTCAATGCACCCCACCCTGGAGTTCATCTTGGCTTCAAGATGGCCCCCATGGAAGGGGGTAGGGCACCACTGGCCTGGCCACCCTTGCCTGGGAGGAGGGATTAATCACAGAAGGGTGGTTGACAGTCTGGGGAGGGAGCAGCTGTTTCTGAGGATGGAAGTGAGATGCTGAGAAATGGCTTGGTCTTTGTACAGACACCCCCCCACACACACTCTAAATGGGCACCACTGGTGTTTAAGTAGTACTGCATGTCTTTGGGAACTTGAAGTCTTTCTTCCATGCTCTTCAGCCCATTTTACTTTCCAATAACCTTTTGGATTATTACTGAAAAAACTGTAACCAGGCACAAAAATATGAATCAATTTTGATGCTACCATCACATACAAAAAATTTGTATTTTGCATGCTGCCAAGAGCAGAAACCCGCACGCGTACTTGTTCATGCTTCCTAGTTGGTAGGTAAGATCTTCTCATGACTTTGTATTCCCTCTCTGATTGCAGGTTTTCAAAGATGGGGAAGCTGGTGTGGGGGGTCTGGAGCTGCTGACCCCTCAGCATAGACTGGTCCAGGAATATGCATCCTGGTCAGGCCCTGCACTGTTGCTCTTTCTGAGAACATGTGGAGGCAGGGCCAGTGCTTCTGGGGTTAGGCACAGAGGCATCACAGGGAGGCCTCTAGGAGACTTCTGGGTCACCACAACTTACATGGAATCAGAAATGGCAGCAGTGGTCAGCTGGCTGGTGTCTCTCTTGGACAGTCAAGGCTTGGGTGTGTTGGGTGACAAACCACTGTTTCACTTGGTAGGCTGAAGATGTCAAGTAGGATCTCTAGAGGAACTATAGCCCAATATTAACACTGTACAGGTGAGGGAACAGACTCAGGGGGCAGGATGTAACCATGCTTCCTTTTTCTAAGGGGGATGTTGTTCTGTGGGTAGCAGATACGACAGAGGCTATTTCAAGAGCACAGAGAAAAGTCCAAGCACCTCTGACTTATAGCAGTGTTTACTTTGTGCCGTTTAACCCGTTAGCTGGGGAGGCCAGATATCTGAAGGGTCTCACAGAAGAGAAATAACAAAAGAAGAATCTGAAAGGCTTGTCAAGGCATTTATCACTTAGTTCTCCAGAGGGCGATGGCAGAGCTTTGTTCACATTTGTTCTATAATACAGTAATGGTATCATTACCTGGCACACAGCAGCTGCTCAGTGCCACAGCCACATGAACAGTCACACAGTTCATTGCTGGTTACTGCTAAGTCAGGATTCCATTTGGCTCTCTGTGGCAGAACCTGATCCTAGTGGCTTAAACAATTAGGAACTTTTGTTTTCTCCCATAAAAAATAGAGCCAGTAACCTGATGTCCAGAAATAAAGTAGCCTTTTATATAATTCATCAGGCAACATTGTTTCTTCTCACTGTCATCCTTAAACATTTGTACTTGTCCCCATAATCTTAAGAAGGTTGCTCTACTCCAAGAGATCTGGTCTAAATTACAAGTAAAAGGCACTGTGTGTTGGGAGAATCTCATCTTTTTATCAATAGATTCCTGGATGCCCTACTCACTAGGCTTCTGTTTGCAATCCATTTGGAAGAAGTAAGTCACAGAGCTACCTATAGCTGCAAAGGAGTCTGGAACTATATCTGTTGGTTAGAAGGGTGCCATGCATACAAGTAGATAATATGTATCTTTTATTTCAGTTGTTTTAAAGTGAAAATGATTTAGATTAAAAACAAACAAACAAGAAAACAAGTAGAGGTTCTGATGTGGAAATCTCTTAATGTAGGTCATGAGATCATATGTTTATTTTACCATCCTGCAAATAGTTATGAAACGCCCACACTATAAAAGGTACTAGTTATAAGCTAAAGACACAAACAGAAACAAATCAGATGACATCCGTTCTCAAGGGGTGCCAGCACACACATGAAGACAGGGAGTCCCACTGAACGGTGAGGGAAGAAAGATCTAGGTAAGCAAAGTATGCAAAAGGGACCAGAGTCTGATGAAGTCCAAGGAAGACCTGTGGAGCAGGTATACAAGACTGAAGGAGATCCAGGAAGGAAAGCAACTGGTTCTGTATGTAGATCTAGGTTGCTAAAAACAGACTCAGGGCATATACACCAGGCATCAATGGGGTGTGGAGGTACAGCATGGCAACTGAATATATGTGAAGCCATTACCTTTTAGTGGACATGGAAGGCCGTAAATGTGATTTCCTTGGATAGTCAGAGTCACCGAATACCCCTTTTTATATCTAATCACAATTACAAGAGATATGTGTGGTCTGGTCTAGAGAACTCATTTTATATGGGAGGACATCAAGATCCAGAGAGTGCAAGTGACCTGTTGGTGATCAGTTAACAGTAACATCTGGGCCAGACCTGTATTATCTTGAGTTCTGATCCTTTCCTTCTGAGAAACATTCTGTGTTAACAGGCACTTAATTGTCCACCATCTGATATGGTCTTAATAGCAGTTCAGTGAAATAGAACCAGTAGGATCAATTCTAATTGTACACACTGGAGGTGTAGGTTAAGAAAGGTGAAGGCCACACCCACCCTGACTCCAGTATACCATTTAACTGCTACACCTCTTCAGTTGGTCAGATGAGAATTCTAGTAGATGATGCATGGAATAAGGGGGGTACATCTGCAAACATATGTTGTCTTCACCAAGGTGAGACGTAGCCCTAATGCTGCCACCTTGAACACTTTCTCTCATGAATAGGAGAAGGAAAGTTTTCTCCAGCCTGATCATGTCACCCGAGTCTCAAGCCACAGCAAGACATGACGGGGTTGGCCAGTGTCTCGACTATATTTGACATCCTTGATCATTTGTGATCTTGCTATGCTTGGTCACCTCAAGCAGGGAGCAATTCTAAGAATGGAAAGACACCACTAGAGAACTGACTGGGTGGGGAGCTGTAGGGGGTGAGGGAAAGGTCACTGGATAACCTCAGCATAGACGTCTATCCTCTTGATTGGCCTTTTAGAGAGAGAAATGAGGCTTGGCTGAGATGAGAACAGTCTACATTAAGGTAGATTCTGCTTAGGGTTCACCAACCCGCTCCATTTTAGAACCAAGGAGGACATTCTGAGAGGATCATTGTTCAAAGATGGTTGTGTAGTAGCCTGTCCCATGACCTGGCAAGACTGGCCTGCCAGAGGCTGTTGACAGAGACAAATTAAGTCTGCCTTTTCTGCTGTCATCCCATGATCACCATCCAACATTGTCATACTATTTCCTCATCTTAGACATTTGGGACTCCAGGCTCTGACCATTCAAGCCAGCATGGCAGTGTCAAAAATCATCCCTCTGTTTTCCTCACCCCCAATAGTCCTGCTATTAGCTCTGTAAGGGGATGCAAAGCTTGTGGCTGGCCAGTCACTGGTATGATAGCAGCTTTCCTGGGGTCCCCTGTGTCCCAGGGCTCTTGAGTAGGGACAGCAGTCTTAGTCTGTTGTTACATAAAATTGCCATGAGAATCTTAAATTTTTCACTTCTTTTGTTCGATGAAAACCTGTGAACATTAACACAGCACATTTCTAATCTATGGGGAAATTCTTCCACACCAAGAAGGGCCTCACAACTTCAGGACCCTGTTTAGTTTTGAGCTGACAGTGCAGCTAGCTAACTAGTGTTGTTTTCACAGAGAAACAAATGGAGGTTACTCAAGGGCATGAATTGCAGATGATGTTTGAGACACTTGGATTTAGGATAGCAGGAAATATTTGGGGTCTTGTATGTTCCCCCACATGATACTGTAAGGCCAATGTGCATGTATGTGGATGTCAGTATCTGCCAAGCAGCCTTGGAATAGCCCATTCTACAATAATTTCTCATTTCTACTTTCAAGAGAATGACAGCCAGAATAGATCCATGTCCTGCAAGAAAGGCTGAAGCAGAGACATTGAGAGGGAGGGTTGTTTCCAAGGAGGAGATATAGTGGCATCCCAGCCTCCCAATGTGGAGGTGAAGCATGAAGATATGCCTTGCTCTTGATGTCACTGAGGTGTTTTTTTTTAACCTTCATTTGAAATCACAAATGAGGTGACACAACAGAAAACTTGCTCAAGTCACCTCGGTTTGTCCATGCTACTTATGGCAGCTAATCTTGGTCATCAACTTGACTACATCTGGAATCTAATGAAACCCAAGCAGCTGGGTACACCTCACCTGTGAGGGATTTTCTTGATTAGATCATTTAAGGTGGGAAGGACCATCTTAAATCTGGGCCACTCTTTCTGGTGGCAGCCCACTTAAAAGGATGTGGAAGAAGGAAGCTTTTGCCTTTTGCTTGCTTGCCCTCACTCTCCCTGTCAAGTTCACCTATTCTGCTGCTAAGGTACTGATTCTATTTATAGGGGTTCCACCATACAACCTACTTCTCTCTCAAAGCACCCATTTTTCAATATCATCGCCACAAGGACTAGGCTTCAACATATGTATTGTGGAGACACACAGAATTTCAGACCACTCATCAACCACCGTTTAAGGAACAACATGGTGTTCCTTTGTTCTTTGTGCATGCAGTTCAAGATGTGAGCGCTCAGCTTCCAGCTCTTGTCGTCATGCCTTTGCATCACCATCATGGACTCTAACTTTCTGTAACTGTATGCCCAAATAAACTCTTCTTCTGTAAGTTGCCTTGGTCCTCATTATTAGCACTGATGGCTTATCCCTTAATTGGATGCTTTAGACAGTAGACTGAATACTTTCAGAGAACTCTGTTTCTCAATTTTCACTGCTCTACTAGATAGGTACATTTATTACTTCTATTTTTGTAGTAGAGAAAACTGAAATATGAAGAAACAAGACAATTGTCCTTAGCCGGGCGGTGGTGGCACATGCCTTTAATCCCAGCACTCGGGAGGCAGAGCCAGGCGGATCTCTGTGAGTTTGAGGCCAGCCTGGTCTCCAAAGCGAGTTCCAGGAAAGGCACAAAGCTACACAGAGAAACCCTGTCTCGAAAAACCAAAACCAAAAAAAAAAAAAGACAATTGTCCCTAAATTACAGAGCAGTGAAGAGTGGCAGAGACTCCAGGTGCTCTCTTCTGAATGTACATTGGACACTGCACAGAGGAGAGAGCTGGGAACTGGAGCTACAGCCTGGGGTCCTTATCTGTTTTATGGATAAAGGCTGTGGTGGATTCTGTGAGATGTACCTCATTGTCTTTGGCATTTGAATACTTGCCCCCTGTCCTCAGTGGAGGTAGCTGTTTGAGAGGTTTGGGAGGTATGGTACTGTTGGGGGAAGTAGTTACTGGAGGCAAGCTTGAAGAGTTTAAATACTCATGCCATTTCAAGTTTGCTTTCTCTGCTTCACCTTGCAGCTCAAGATGTGAGCTCTCAGCATCCTGCTCCTGCCCCATGCCTTTGTTCTGCCATCATAGATTCCAGCCCTCCGGAACCAGAAGCCCAAATAAGTCCTTTTAGAAGATTCCTTGGTCATAGTGTTTTATCACATCAATGGAAAGGTCTATTTGTTCTTCAAATCCCTAGATTCTTCAGTGGTACAACTACACAGTCAAGAGTACACTCTATCAGTGGGCCAGTTTTATTAATATTTAGGGGACAAAACTAGGACTTGATACCCTTCTTTTTGCAGATGTCTTGATCTGCAAAACAAACAAACAAACAAACAAACAAAAAACCCCCAAACCAAGCAAAAACAAATTCGAACAACATAAAACAAAAAAACTGGTCACCTGGTCATTGCAAACCCCAGTTCTTTTCACTTGCCCTATGGATTACTGCTCCAGGAGGAACAGGGGAACCTTGAAAGGCTGACTCCTTGGTTTAGCTTTGTAAATATGTATTTAGGGAGCTTTAATAACATATATTATTGACCACATAGACTCATAGAGCTATTTGTGTGTAAATCCATATTTAGTACACTATTGATCCATACCAGGCAGCCAAAACCGTATTAATTTGAATGTGAAGATTAAAAACATTTGCAGAAGTTGTTACTGAGTATAAAAGAGTCAAAGTTCAATTTCCAGCAGCCTAATGGGCATCCCTGTCTTTTGGATAGGTCCTTTTAGCTGACTTGCCCAGTTCCTTTGGCCTCCCTGTCTTCTAGAGTGGTTATGTGTGGTGGACACTCTGTGGAGGCTCCATCTGTTTCCATTAGTCCGAAGCACTCACTTCTCCAGACAGTCCTCATTGCCCACTGCTGGCTCTCAGCTGAGTTTCTCTTTGGGCTTTACCCACAATAGGGATGGTCTTGTCTACCTTGTTCTCCATTGCACCAACTCCTGGAATAGCTGATGCTGGATCTGTGTGTGGGTCAAGGATTTCCTGGGGTCAGAGCTCTCTGTGAAGTGCTTTTCTGAAGAGGAAGTCATTCAGTTCTGTGCTCTGTACAGTTGGGCTGCCTTGCTTATATCCTCAGGTGGGAATACTTCCTACATATCTCTGCCCCTGAGTTTATTTGGGAAGACCCTGATGTAAAACATGTATCAAATCTAGAAATGAGCATTGACTGTCTTCTTTCTCTTCTGCTATTAAAAAAACAACCTTGGACTAGGGAGATATCACAGTTTGTAAAGTGCTCATTGAGCAAATGTAAGGATCTGAGTTCAGATCCCCAATATCCATGTACAAGGCATTTTACGGTAACTCTTGTCTATAACTCCAAGTCCTAGGGAGGCAGAGGCAGGTAGATTCCATAGGCTTGCTGGTCAGCTAGTCTAGTGGGTGAACTCCAGGTTTAGTGAGAGACCCTTCTCAAAAACAAGGTGGGGACTGGAGAGATGTCTCAGTGGTTAAGAACACTGCTTGCTCTTCCAGAGGTCCTGAGTTCAATTCCCAGCAACCACATGGTGGCCATCAACCATCCATAATGAGATCTATTGCCCTCTTCTGGCCTTCAGGCATACATGCAAACAGAACACTGTATACATAATAAATAATAAATATTATTTAAAAAACAAGGTAGAAAATAAAAAAGAAAGATACCTTTGTTGACCTCTGGTCTTCACACATAGGCAAGTGCTCTTGCACACACATGCATACAGTATGTAAGTGTGTGTGTGCATGTGTGTGTGTGTGTGTGTGTGTGTGTGTGCATTTGTGCATATGCCTCCAAAGTTATCTGAATTATAAAGAAAATAGAAGACTTGAGCAAACCAATAACACTAAGGTCATTAACAAGTAATCTTTCAACAAAGAAAAGCCTAGGAACTAATGATTTCTCTAGTGGATGCTATCAATCATTTAAAGAACTAATACTCATCATTCTCAAACTTTTCTCAAAAAATGAAGCAGAGGAAACACTTCTAAACACATTTTATGAGGTTACCGTTTCTCTGACATCAAATCCAGACAAGGGCACTATAAGCAAAGAAAAATACAAACTAATATCCATGGGGAACTTGGGTGCAAAATTCTCAAAAAATATTAGCAAATGGAATTTAATAGCACCCTGATCATGGGGAAGGGCATATGGTGGTGGGTGTAGGGGACTTGTTCCCAGGATGCAAGGATGGTTTAGCATATATGAATCAATACATGATACACCATGCCAACAGAATGAAGGAAGAAGTTCATCTAATTAAGGTATATAATCAAGACAGAGAAAGTATTAGATAGAATTCAACATTGCTTCATGATAAAAAGCTCTGAGTAATTGGGTATAGAAGGAATGTACATCAGTGTAACAAGGACCGTGGACCACATCCACATTGACAGTTTTATTCACAGTAAGAAGTTAAAGGCTTATCATCTAAGGTCAGGAATAAGATGTGATATCCAACCTCATTACTTCTATTCTATATAGTACTAGAGGTCCTAGCTAAAGCAATTATGTATGAAAAAGTGATAAAATGCATCAACATGGAAAAGTACAAATTTAAATTGCCTTCATTTTCAGATTGTGCAATTATATATAGGAAATTCTAAAGACTGAACCTAAACTTTTAGAGCTAATAAATGAATTCAATAAAATGACAAGATACATGATTAATGTACAAAAATCCATAGCAGTTATAACACCAAAAAAGAGCTATCTAAAAAAAGTCAAAGAAACAATGCCATCTACAATAGCATCAATAAATTACTTAGCAAAAATTTGATCAATGAACTAAAAGATGTCTACATGGAAAGCTATTAAACATTGATCAAAGGAACTGGAAAAGACATAAATAGGGAGATAATCCCATGTTCATGGATTAGAAGATACATTGCTAAAATGTTTATGCTGCCAAAATGATCTGTAGATACAATTCAGTCTTAGAAATATAATGCCACTTTCCACAACACAGAAAAATTTCTAAAATTCATGTGGAAGTACAAGTAGACAAATCAATGCTGACCAAAAACATCAAAACTGAAAGCATCATGTTATCTGACTTCAAAATCAATTACAAAGTTATAGCCATAAAAACAGCATGGCCCTGGCATAGAAAGAGATACCTAGATCAGGGATCAGAAGAGACAATCCCAAAGTAAAACTATGCACTCAGTTGCTTTTGATGTAGTTACTTCATCTCAACAGAGTTTCCAAAAATGCATAATGGAGATGATAATCTTCAGGAAACGGTAGTGGGAAGGCTGGAAAGCTATTGTGGAAGAATAAAATTGGACCTTTATCTCTCACTATATTCAAAATCAGCTTTGCTGTGGGATGTCTTTCTGTGTGCTGTGAATATATGTTTCTCTGATTGGTTGGTAAATAAAGTTGCATTGGCCTATGGCAAGGCACCTTAGAGGCAGGTGGGAAATCCAGGTAGATATAAAAGGAAAGAGAAAGTCAGAGGTGGAAGAGATGCCAGCTGCTGCCAGAAAAAGCAAGATATGAAAGTACTGGTAAGCCATGGCCATGTGGCAACTTATAGATCAATAGAAATGGGCTGAGTTTAGTTATAAGAGCTAGCTAGCAAGAAGCTTGAGCCATAGGCCATGGCCATGCAGTTCATAATTAATATAAGTCTCTGTATGTTTATTTGGATCTGAGTGGCTGCAGGACCTTGGGGCTGGGCAAGACCAGAGAAACCATCATCAGGCTATACAACTCAAAACTGTTCTTAAATTTAGGACCCTGAATTGTAAAACTAGTGGAAAGAAATGGAGAAACTTCTGTGTTTTGGATATGGCTCTATATAAACATAGGCTACAATAAGAAAAATAGGCAAGCAGGGTTCCATAAGACAGAAAAGCTCTGTCCAACAACAAAAACAATCAGTAAGTGAAGAGCAGTCTGCTCTTCAGGAGAAAACACTTGTGAAAGACATACCCTACAAAGGGTATCTAATATCTAAACTGTAAAGAATACAAACAACTCAGTAGTGAAAACAAACAAACAAACAAGAACAACAACAAAACCAACTTGACTTTAAAAGGTAGACACAGGACCAGAACAACTATTTCTGAAAAGCCATACAAACAGCCTAGAGGTATATGAGAAAAATGTTCAATGCCATAAATCATCAGAGAAGTGCAAATTCAAACCACATGAACACATCACTTTACACTATTAGAATGACTGTCATCAGAGAGACAAAAGTTACCAAGTATCTGCAGGGACATGGAGAGAAGCAAACCCTTGTACACTGTTGGTGGGTGTGTAAATTAGTACAGTTGTTATAAAAAACATCATGAGGTCCCTCAGGTAACTAGAAACAGACCTACAGTATGACCCAGCAGTTCCACCATTGCTGTATATCCAAAGAAATAAAAGCAGTGTGTCAAAGAGAGATCTACGTATCTGTGTTTATTGTAGCACTTTCTACAATATTAAAGAAAAATGAAATCAACCTAAATGCAATCTAAATCAACATACACACACACACACACATACACACACACACACACACACACACACACACACACACCCCTTTACATATTGTCTTTATACACATACACATATGCACAATGTTAATACCATCATGGATGATCTAGGTGTAGAAAGGAAAACTGATGATCTCAGCTTTTACAGTGTCTACAAAACTCAAACTCATATGCAGAGAGCAGGATGGTGGTGACCAGGGGCTGGGACAGTGGGCTGAAGGAACTGGAGCTATCTGTCAAAGGCTAAAATGTTTCAGTTAGTAACCTAGAGAGCTGTTATTCCTTGTAGAGACTAAGGTGAGTCAGTAAACATTCTGAGAATCACTAAGGGAATAGATACTACATAGTCTCAGGAAATCTCTTACCTCCTTCTGAACCTACTGGCAAGAATGACTTGCCCAACATCTGGGACAGATAGCCTGCTGCCACTGAGACCCTGCAATGACAGGGATGGGGCTTGACATAGACCTCTTTGATTGGTGAACTTATATTTTGTGGAAACATTGCTCTATTTTATCTTTTACACTGGTCCTCTTGTATTTACTTTTAATTTATTATATTATAAAATAATATATGTGATGTTGTTAAATGAGACATCTAAGAGCCCATTGTGCTGGACTGTGCTTCTGTACTAGGCCTAACCAAGCCAGACAAAACCAGAGTGCTAAATACTAGGTGTCTTAGGGTTTCTATTGCTGTAAAGAGACACCATGATCACAGCAACTCTTATAAAGGAAAACATTTAATTGAGGCTGGCTTACAGTTCAGAGGTTTAGTCCATTATCATCATGGCAGGACACAGAGGCAGACATGGTGCTGGAGCAGGAGCTGAGAGTTCTACATCTGGATCTGCAGGCAACAGGAAGTGAACTATGACACTTGGTATAGCTTGAGCATAGGAGACCTCAAAGCCCACCCTGACAATGACACTTCCTCCAACAAAGCCACACATACTCCAAGAAAGCCACTCCTCCAAATAGTGCCATTCCCTTCTTGGGTCATTTTCTTTCAAACCACCACATGTGGCCAACTGAACTTTCTCCTTTAAAACAAACCAGCAGGTAATCAAGCAAATGAACATCAAGCTATCACACATGAACACACCCCTGCAAGATTAACAGCAATCGATTAGAGATACCCAGGGTACCAGGGCCAGCATGTTGAGGAAATATATCCTCTAATTTCTTTACTTTCTTAACTGAAAGTAACTTATTGTAATTTCCTCTATTATTAAAATTTGTTCTTAGATAATTTCCCACATGTACATAATACATACTGACCACTTTCTCTCCCCCACCTCCTCTCATTTCCCTACTACCTCTGTTCACCCTACTCTCCCTACAAATATCTTTCTCATGTCCATGTCCATTTTTATTTATTTATTTATTTATTTATTTATTTATTTATTTATTTGGTGACCAACTAAATTTAACCAGGGCCATTTGTATGACCATAGGTTTGGAGCTCTCCATTGGAAGTTGGTGGGCTCAGCAGTAAGTCCACAGATGAGGACAAAGATCCCTCCTCTCCCATTACCTATCACTAGCCAATCATAAAGGGTTGGGTCCCATGGGCCCCTCCTGGATCCATGACTGACTGTTCACAAGGCCAGTTTTGTGTGGGTGCAGTACAGATGACCATTGTTGCTGTTATTCAGTGGCTAAACTAAGTCTAGAGGATGGCATCTTTCACTTTATCTTCTGAATCTAATGAACTTCCTTCCCCCTTTCCTGAAATGCTTTCTGAGCCTTAGAACTAGGTGGCCTAATTATCTTATTTAGTGCTGAGCCTACAACCATCGCTTATTTTCAGCACCTTGGACAGCCACAAGTCTGCACTTCCCGCCCTCCTAATAGGAGGGGCTTCTCCTAGTAGGGCTGAGGGCAGCTTGTTTGGTTCAGGGCCAGGGTGGGACCAGCTCTGGAGGCAATAGCAAGGGAGTGGGAGAGTTCCTGCCTTTTGAGGACCAGTACAATCTGTTCAGGTCATTGATCAGGAAGAGGCTGGCAATGAGGAGGTATAGCCAGAAGTTTTCCTGTGTCTTAATTGGTCCCACAGCTACTCAGACCCAAGTAAACGTACAGAGGCTTATATTAATTACGAGCTGGATGGCCTATGGCTCAAGCTTCTTGCTAGCTAGCTCTTTTATCTTAAATTAACCCATTTCTATTTATCTATGTATCGTTATGTGTTCCGTGGCTTTACCTGAGTCCCATTACATGTTCCTCCTTGAATGGGGGTTTGGCGTCTCCCCTTACTCTCCTTTCTCCTTTCACTATCTCTCCTATATTTTCCTGCTTGGCTCCATCGTGCCCTGCCATAGGCCAATGCAGCTTTATTTATCGACCAATCAGAGCAACACATATTTACAGCGTAAAGAAAGACATCCCACAGCAAGGAGGACAAGAATCCGGGGCAGGATGGGCTCTGGTAGAATGGACTGATGGCACCCCAAAGCTAGCATGTGCACAAGGTGCAAGTGTATTCTGAGTAATAGGAGGATTATCTTGGTCTCAGAGAGGTTTCTGGGTGGGAACATAGCAACATGAAATTGTACAGTTAGTAACTTTGCTTGGTCTGTTTCTTACATAACCCAAGACCACCAGCCCAAGGGTGACAATGCCCTCAGTGAGCTGGGCCCTCCCACATCAACCATTAATTGAGAAAATGCCCCACAGACATGATTACATGCCAATCTGATGGAGGCATTTTCTCAATCCAGGTTCTTTCTTCCCAGATGCCCCTAGCTTGTAGCATGGTAACAAAAACTAGCCAGCAGCCTCACTCACTCATCCATTTTAGAACTGATCAATTATTTCACCCTCGTATTTGCAAAATCTTTTGGACTTCAGGGGTATAATACATCCCAGGCAGGATACAGCAACATACTTCTTTTATTTATCTATTCAATGTACATTTAATGTAATTTTTGTTCCAAAGTCTCTGTTCAGTTCTATTCTTGTAGCTGGTTAACCAGGAGAATAATTACAGTGTCAGTGTGGGCTTGGTGTGCTGAGGGATAGGAAGGCTAGTTACTTTTTAGGGTGTAGTTTGAGCATCAAGAAAGATCTTTTAGAATTGGTGTCACGCTATATAACCTTTGTCTGGCTCCCTTTGGTTTTCAGGGACCTTCAATTTTTGTTTGGCAGCTTCAGTCTGAATCCTGGTGCTGACAATATACATGCTAGTGACTATCTGGGACCTGAGATGAGGCCAGCTTTGAACTAAAGGACTTTGGGGAACAACCACTGCCCCCACATGGCATCAAGCTGTAGGGTAGAAAGGAAAAGAAAAAGAACGAGGGGAAAGGAGCTCCACCCAGCCCTCAGGGTAATTCAGGCTCCTGCTTGGTGAGCATTACATAAGGCCCAAAGGCTATAAAGCACCCTAACAGGCATAATGGCTTCTGTGCCTCCACCTGAAGGGGCTCATTGCAATCAGGTAACAGCTCTTGCAGATGCCTCTAGCTGTAACTACTGGAGCTCTCGCTTTATGGCACCACCTGAACAATCTACATCCTGCTCTCATCAATGGCAATTTCAGCAGCCATGTGGCTTATGTCTTTTGTGCATGTGTGTCTACAGATCACCCTGAAACCTTTGGTGTTGAGGGCATTGTGAAGGGAAGGTGTGGAGTAGCAGGGCTGGAGATACAGAGCAGAGGATGGGTAGATTTGGGTCATGAGCTATGTGTTTCTATGACATAACCCTCATGAGTTCACATTCATTAGAGACAAGACTAACCTGGTTCTCTGTTCATTTACTCATTCATTCATCTACTAATTTTCTTACTTATCTGCAACCGCCACCCCGTCTTCTCAGATATAATCCTGTGTGTTAGCAAGACCAAGAGGAAGGGGATAAAATCTTTCCTTTCAGACCTCACAGGTGAGAGGGAGATAGACACAGAGGTGGCTGACTAGTGACCTCAGCAAAGTTTGCATAGCGAATGCCACAATCAAGGCCTTCTTTCTCATCCCAGTCTTTGGAGAGACAGTCTACTGTCACACAACCGTGAGAATAACTTGAAGTACCTCATGAGTCAACACCTGGGTTCAAAGGTTACCTCTTGGAACTTAGCTCTGCAACCATGTTATATGGCCATGGAAGAATTACTAAGCCTTCTGAATTTTGATTTTCTCATCCTTAGGCCAGACACATTAATATCTGCTTCATACAGTTGTAATGGCCTGAGAGGATGAAAAGACTAGTCTTGGGAGACTGAAGACACTTAGAGGTGAAACATGAAGCCAGAGCAGGGATAGTTCTCAACCTGTGGGTTGTGACCCCATTGGGGGTTGAATGTCCCTTTCACAGGGGTCGCATATCAGACATTTACATTATGATTCATAACAGTAGCAAAATTACAGTTATGAAGTAGCAACAAAACGCTTTTATGGTTGGGGGTCACCACAACATGAGGAACTGTATTACAGTTTGCAGCATTGGGAAGGTTGAGAACCACTGAGCCAGAGGGATGGCTGAGGTTGAATTTGGACCTAAGAGATCAGGTGGCAAGGAATAGCTGTCAGCCTCAGGTAATGAGATGAGGGGGAGTTCTTATTACATTTAGGCAGAAGGTGCAGAGTGCCATATCCCCATAGGCCCTGTCTTAGTTAGGGTTTCTATTGCTGTGACCAAGCACCATGACCAAAAAGCAACTTGGGGAGGAAAGGGTTTGTTTGGCTTATGCTTCCATACTGCTGTTCATATTGAAGGAAGCCAGGAAGACAGGAGCCCAAACAGGGCAGGATCCTGGAGGCAGGAGCTGATGCAGAGACCATGGAGGGGTGCTGCTTACTGACTTGCTTCTCATGGATTGCTCAGCCTGCTTTCTTTCCTTTTTTTCTTTTTGGTTTTTTGAGACAGGGTTTCTCTGTGTAGCTTTAGAGCCTTCCCTGGAACTCACTCTGTAGCCCAGGCTGGCCTTGAACTCACAGAGATCCGCCTGCCTCTGCCTCCTGAGTGCTGGGATTAAAGGTGTGCACCACCACTGCCTGGCTTCAGCGTGCTTTCTTATAGAACCCAGGACCACTAGCCCAGGGATGATACCACCCACAATGGGCTGGGCCCTCCCCTGTTGATCACTATTTGAGAAAAATGCCTTACAGCCCTATCTTATGGAGGCATTTCCTCAACTGAGGCTCCTTCCTCTGATGACTCTACTTGTGTCAAGTTGACACACAAAACCAGCCAGTACAGGCCTTAAGGGACATGCTCACTCTGAACCCAGAGTTCTGACAAGTCTTTGATCTGGAGCTGGAGTTATAGGCAGATGTAATCTGCCAAATGTGGGTGCCTTCCCTGCGATTGCTCTCTGGTCCTCAAAGACTGCAAGCTTCCAATACCATGAACATGGATTCTGTAACCACTGGGAACTGTGAGGCTCTCTCCTCAGTACAAGGTGCGATCTGCTTATGGGAAATTCTTCCTGATTGCATGTGAAGCAGGTTTGTAGAGGTCTGTTGTTGAGAGAGTACACTTAGATAGGCAGTGCCTTTATTAGGCTCTGGCAAAATCTATGCAAACTGGAATGGGGAGCTAACAATTAAGGAGTTTCTTAAGCCAGGAACCCAGGCTTCAGCCTCCACTGTTCCTCAACCCTTTCCAGGAGATACCTTGGCAATTAGTGTGGGATTGCCTATTCTAGTATTATTTTATTTTATTTTTTAAGATTTATTTATTTTATGTGTATCAGTATTTCACCTGCATGTATGTGTATGCACCATGTGTGTGCCTGGTGCCCGTGGAAGACAGAAGAGGGCATTAGATCCCCTGCAACTGGAATTACAGATAGTTGTGGATGCTGGGAACTGAATCCACATCCTCTGTAAAAGCAGTGAGTGCTTTGAACTTCCGAGCTGTTTCTCCACCTCTGTTCTTGAGGTTTGTACTTGCCCCATACACTCCACCCCAACTCCAGTTCCTGAGCTCTTCTTTGGATTACAAAGACAGTCTCATGTATGCTTGTCCACCAGTCTGTCTTGTGGTTTCCCGCTTCCGTTCTCTTCCCTGAACCATATCCAAATGAACTGTTTTTAATTAAAATTTTTTTTATTCATTTTCATACCAACCACATATCCCCTTCTCATCCCTCCTCTCAGTCACCCCCAATGAACTTTTGAGGGAAACTCTACTCTCCTCCTCCACAGTTTCTTGTTGACCTTAGGACAAAGTTCAAAAGCTTTTGCACTGCAATCATGCGTCTGTATATTTATCCAGCTGCACTGTTCACTAATCTACTTTCTAAGTGCACACTCAGATACACATACACACAGACACTGACACACAGGCACAGACAGACATACACACACAGGCACACATGCACAGGCGCACACACACACACACCTGTTTTCTGCTGTAACCCCTACCCCTATCCTGTCCACTTGATTATTGAGTTTCTATTTGGTTTTCATTTCCTTGGACAGCGCTTCCTCCAACCCACCCGTCCTGACCATCTTGATTTCTGTGTTGCAGTTATAGGTTTAGCTTCTGTGATTGGGGGCTCTCCAAAGGCACAGATTCTGTCCATTTCTTTGTTCTCACAGGGTCTCCCATGATGCCCCGCTCATAGGAGTTACTTGGTAAGTGTTTGGTGAAAGAGAAATTTAGTGACCAGAAGGAAAAACCATCTGAGCAGGGGCCAGGTCCTGTATGGTACCACTGAGGAGTCCCAGAAGGGGGAAACAGAGACAGCACGTATGTGCTCTGCAGGTCTCAGAGACATGTCCAGGCAGGTGTCACAGTGGTTCAGCACCCAGAGGACTCCTGTAGAAACAACTTCCATGCCAGTTAGCAACTTGGTGACATTTAAAAAGAAGCCAAGGTCCTACTGAGAGCTGCTTGCTTCCGAGAGGCTAGAAAGGGCATCTGGATGCTCACCCAGAACCCCTCATAGCTTGCCCTAAGTGGACACAAAGCCCAACTCCAGGGGCTTTCTCTTGAGCCAAAGTGTTTGGTCTTGTTTTAAGTTTTCCACCTCTGGCCAGGTCTACAATGTATTTATCCGGCTTCATTTAGCCTTTCAGATTTCCCTCCTGCTGGTCCCTAATTACAATTAGATTAGGGGAAGTCAGGTGTCCACAGTCCTGGACTTTACCTAGCAGGTCAGGATTTATGGAGGCTTTTGTTTGTTTGTTTGTTTGCTAGTCTTGGTGGAGGCTGTAAACAGGACTGGGAATATGTCCAAGGCAGACTTTGCTCACATCTCAGGCTCTCAGAGTCTCTTGTGGGCTGCTCCACTTCTCATTCCTTACGTCACACTACTGCTCAGAATCAAGCTGGTTCTCATCCTGAGTCTCTCTACATGTATCTGTGAAGACTGCTTCCAAGAGGAAACTGAATCCCCAGGAGTTCAAAGCAAGGAGTTGTTTATTTGTGTGTTTGTTTTGGTCTCAGGCAGGTCATCTGGAGGTCTGGCAGTTGGCCTTTTGGGTGGAAATCCCAGCGCAGGCTCCCTGTACCCCCTCTTTCCCATCCTAGTGCATGGTCTAGTTTCCATGCTCGCTGCCTGGTGGCCACAGGAGGGCCACTGTGCTCCGAGCTCCACAGCTTCTCAGCAGCACCCAGGAAGGCAGCCTGGGTAGAAAGGGGCTCTCCTCAGCAGGGAGGAAGAATATTCCCGAGTTAGTTCCCTTACAGACTTCCTCTTCCACCTCCTTGGTAGCTACTGGGTCACATGGTCATCCACACTAGCAGGAAGGTAGAGAAGACACGTAAACCAGCTAGGAGAATTGAGACACTTTGGTCAGGCCAGAGTGAGTGTGGTCAGGTCCTCTGCTACCTGGGCAAGACTTCCATTCTATTGGAAAGAAGTTATCAAAAGAGTCATGTTCAGCCCTAGTCATCCGACCTCTTCTTCCCATCCCATCTGAGCTCTTGGACTGCCAGCTAGAGACTCATCAGCGGCTGACAAGTGTGGTTCATCCTCATGAAGACCTCAGGAGTACTAACTCCTCCCCTCACCCTGAGATGAGCTAGGAAAGCCAGCTGAAGTCCTCTGAGCTTGAGGTCAGGAAAATGGCAGAAGTGAGGTGAAGATGCCTCTGTAGAGTTAGGGGGCTTGGCAGAGAGGAAAGTTTCTGTCCTTCATTGAAGGCTTGCTCTGGATTCAGTTTGCCCCACACAGAAAGGCATTCTCCCACATACAGCAAAGCAATGAGAAGTTCCTGTCAGTAACTCTGCTCTCTCTCTCTCCAGAGACTCTCCTGAGGCAGGGCAGTTCTCTCCACAGGACATCTGAAGACACTGTGGAACAAGGCAGTTCAGCAGCCCTCTTCAGTCTGCTGAGCTCTCCTGAATCCCAGCACCCTGCGCTTCCTCCAACACATCTCTCATCATTCAGACAGCAACGCCAACCACTAATCCTCCAGACAGCTGTCCCCGAGTGAGACAGTCCTGCCCACGCAGGGCCCAGACTCCCTCCAGGGAGCCTTCCCTGCCGCCTCCTCTACCCTGCATGGTGCATGCCCCAGCTCAGGCTCCAGCCCGTCACTTCCCTCTGTGGATACAGGACTTACCTCACTTATGGTATACTTATCTCTTTTGCATCTGTTTTTCTGTTAATCTTTGAGGATAAAGCAGTAATAATTGAAACAGTTGTGTAATTGTTCTGTTTCTACTCCACTGCATTGACATTTATGGGGGGGGGGGGAAGAACAAAAAAAACCCTCAGTGAATAAGAAAATGTGGCTTCCAGATGAGGTTGATACTCCAAATAAGGTTAATACCTCCAAAAGACACACGCTTTTAAGTTACGAGTTGGCTCTGAGACACCTGGCTGGCTGTGTGGAGAAAAATGTGACGTGTCCAAGGTTCACAAGTGTCTGTCAAAGGAAACTGAGGCAGGCACAGTGGGGCGCACAGGCATCATGGCACTGAGGCTGGAGAGGAACTTCACAGATGCTCTTGAGGAGGAGGCCAGGCAAGGAAGTGGACAGTAATCTCAGCTGTGTCGTCGGAGGGAAGCAGTGGGGACCGATCCTGAGGTGGCCTTGAGTGGACACTGTTCCCAGAGGGTGTGTCCACAACGACACCAGAACAGTGGCTCCAGCCCCCAGCCCCTGATGGTTAGCTCAGTGTAAATGTTTTAAAATACTGATACAAGATTCTTAAAACGCCTTTTCTGAGGTGCAGGGACAATTGATAGCACATGCAAATTTGGGGGGGGGTATGCTATGCACCGTTTTTTGGCATGAAGGCCCACAGCTTTCCTCTCAAAGCACAGGCCTCTAAATCAGAGTAGCTCCACCAGCTGCTTGAGCACTAATCATTTGCTCTGTCTGTCTGGCCGGGAATCTGAGAGTTACTTGATGAAGCCATGGGATCATCTGTCTGCTGCTGAAGGACCAGTCGGCCAGCTGAACTGGGCTGGAGTTTATAGTTCCTGAGAGAGAGAGGGACTGCTCAGAGAGCATGTGTGTTTGGGCTGAAGATGAGAGCCAGATCTAAGTGATAGCGGAAGGAAAAAAGAGAAAGGACAACACATCATTATGGCCTCCTAAGCATGATGAAGCAGACCTGAGTTAGATCCTAGAGCCCATGTAAGAAAGTTGGACACACACAGGGATCAGCCTGTCTAGAGACAGGCTGGGACATGCTGGCCAGCCTACCACATTTGGTGGTTCCCACACATGCACACACAGGTGCATTTCCCCTACATGTGTACACACACACACACACACACACACACACACACACACACACACACAAACACACACACACACACACACACACACACACACACACACACACACACACACACAGGCTTCTAAGCAGTCATCTAAAATAGTCATCAAGGAGTGCTGTGGACTCAGTTAATGGCCAGTAGAGAGCTGGAGTCAGCAGGGAGGGAAGGGAAATGGAGCTTTGCAGGACAGAGTGCCCCTGGTCCATGTTGCTTCTTCTGGTGGATAGTCAGAGTCAGTAACTCAACTGAAGTCAAAGACAGCTGACACTTCAAAGAACCCTTATGTCCTCTCTCTCCTTTTTCATTTTTCTTTTTCTTGTTTTTTTTCCCCAGATGCTATTTACAGAGGGGATCAGAGGCAGATGCAGTCATCCACTGGTCCCTGGACATGCACAGGACATTGTATTATTATGTGTGTCACAGCTTTAACAGTTGGGAAGGGTCGGCATTTGTTGTGGTGAGGGGGTTCCCTTGTTTCAGTAATCACTGATTACAGGAACTTGGGAAGTTGGTCATTTCCAATACAGCAACACTCAGGGGGGCTGTCTCTAATGCAAACCACAAATTTTCAATCAATCAATCAGCATGGAGGTATTGATCGCCTACTATGTGCAAGAAAGATTCACGAGGAGTGGTGGATATGAAGGATGGTTTAGCCTCTCAGAAGCTTTCTTGTGGTTAAGGGGTGACAGGTGTGGCTTCCCTAAAGGTGGCACATTCTCAGATAGTCCAGAGGCCTTAGCAAATGCAGGTCTAGCTTCAAGGAGGCTGAGGCGCCTGTGAGTCTGTTGTCCACAAGCAGGGGAAGGGCCGTGCTGCTTGCCAGGGGAAGACTCAGCCTGCCCCGAGGCACTCAACTAAGCTTGGGCCCTCACAGCTATGTGACCTTCACCGGTTGCATCACCTGGGGGAAGTGGTGTTGGATAGGCTATGTGCTTCACGGCTCTGCTAAGGGTACTGCCATCACAGACGACAGGTGCCTGGCACGCTCTATAGTTGTGTAGTTGTGTAGGACACAACCTACCAGAACACACATGGAGTTCCAGGAACAGGTTGGATGAGACCATAGACCTCAGCCTTGGTGGAGCCTGCTCTTGGGCAATTCTAACATGAGCATCCTAGAATGGGACCCGGGCATTTACACCGACTATTAACGTTCCCCAGAGATGAAATGATTAAAATCCATCCTGAGTTACTCTTTCATGACTCTGACCTTCTGTCTGCCCACAGACCCTCTAGGTTGTTAAAGTCGGGGAGTCTGGAGACAGGGAAGATAAATGCAGAGGGAAGGGTTTCCTTCAGGAAGTTAAGTTTTAACAGAGCCCCCAGAGGGAGGACCCATTCCAGGTAGTCAGGTAGGGCTAGTTAGAGTGAGATACAGAGGAAGAAAGTGTTCCTGAGGCTTTCGCTCATGTAATGTGTTCCTGTCTGGGCAGGTGCTGGAGGAGGAGCTGTGAAGGGATGAATGGACTGCCGTCTGTAGGAATACCTGTGTGTAAAGGCAGGAAGTGAAGACAAGGGAGGGCTCTGCTGCAGACTGGGGAGTTGACGAAGAGTCAACAACGTTGAGAAAAGCAGAGTGAGAAGGAGGCTCCCATCCTGGATGCTTTATAGCAGAAGGTTTATGGAGTTGTGTGAACTAGCTCAGATGGGTCCCAGGAATGGCGGTGAAGGTCAGGGAGGGAAGAGCATGCCAGGATGGTGCCTGCTCTGTGTCTTTCCTAGGGATGAACTACCTCCAGGATGCTACGGTCCCATCTGTCTAGAAGTGACTGCTTGAGCTTGGAGCTTGCTGGTTTGGGATCGGATGGTCCAGATGATGCGGCACATGGTGCAAACTGAAGCGCACAGGTGGTTCTTGAAGTTTAAAAGGTGTTTCCTAGTTCATCTTTCCTGTCAACTTGGCTTTCCACTCAAAGACTTCCATTCTCATTGTCCACATGACTTTAGATCTTGGCCTGTAGAATGTGGCTGTGAGTCCTAGAGAGGTCACTGGAGGCTGGGGACGGCATCCATCCTTCCGCCACTCTCTCTATAGGCCTTATAATTAAACTGGATCCTGCTGGCTTCTGGCGAAGGTGGCCTTCCAAATCCATCCAAGGCATGTGATTGATGGCACCGCTGAGTCCTCAGGAGAAGCAGCCCTCCCTGGCTTTTGTATTAAGCTAGGTTATCTCCCACAGTATTGATTTCTTGTTTGGAGGTTGACATTTCTCTTCTCCATTTCTGAGCCATTTCTATAAAAATGAAAGAGGAGGTGAGGGATGATGGCGCCCGCGCTGACAAGCCTTGCTGACTCGCAGTATTAGTTGCTGTTTTCCATTACGTCTTTCTGGGTTTGTCAGCTCTCTCTCTTCTAGATGGAGATACATTTAAACTGTGGTGTGAAAAGGTCCCACGCGTCAACTGTCAGAGCACGCCACTGGGTGTAGTCCCTGGGCTTAATCTTCTCGTTGTTAGTACCTGGGTCCCTTTTGAAGGGCAAGAGGACTTGATAGACTCCAGATACCTCTCAAATGTGCCTCATTCGGGCTCCATAGACAGCTCAGCCACCACACTGCTGAGGGTTGAGAGCAGGCTTGGGTCTGTGCCCAAGTAGATAAGTCCCGTTCCTTCCTCTCATTTCCATACCTCTTCTTGCACTCAGGGCCTCCACTAATATTGACGATCCCCCTCCCCCCCAAAAAAAGTGGAATCTGTCTTTAGGGGCATTCTAAAGAGTGGATGTCACCGGGCAGTGGTGGCGCATGCCTTTAATCCCAGCACTTGGGAGGCAGAGCTAGGTGGATCTCTGTGAGTTCAAGGCCAGTCTGGTCTACAGAGTGAGATCCAGGAAAGGCACCAAAGCTACACAGAGAAACCCTGTCTTGAAGGAAAAAAAAAGAGTGGTTGTCACAGACTCCTCAGTAGAGAAAGCAAGAATGCAGCGTTACTACCCTCTCACTGTGCTTTCAGCCAATGCCTGCCCTGCTCACAGGGCTTATGGACCAATGCAGGTGGCCGTACCACATCTAATAAGCTGGGATCACCCATCAGTTGTCACTCATAACTCATTTAGATGTGTGTAAAATAGATCAACAGACTAGGAAGCAGTGGCCGCTGACAGCTCACCCTGCTAGTCATTCTCATCTTGTTTGGCCACCATAGAGCTTTCATATGAGTTCAAGGCCACCAAGAAGTGGAACTCCATTTCCCAGCAGTCTATGTCAGCCATACTATACCATTGTCAAAGGGATATGAGTGGAGGTTCCTTAGTAGCTTCCCAGAACATTTTTTCATCATCCTTCTCTGAGTGCAGCTGATTAAAATAAAATGACACCATCTTGGACCGTGGGGATGTGGCAAGGAGACCTAGTGGTGGTCTGCATACAGCTAACTGTGAGCCCAGCACAGAGAACCAGCTCTCATTTGATTCATGTGTTTGGGTTTATTTGCTGGTGCTCACAGTATGGCCTTGTTTCTTCCACATTGTACTCCAGGAGTCTTTGCAGTGGGTTGCAGATTCTGCTCATTGAGATGGCCAACATGAAAACAGGCTACACCTCAGAGCCATGCCTATCTGTGCACACACACTCATTCACAACCCATACTCTCTCTTGGGCTAGTGCCGCTCTGCCCAGGACCTCACCACGGTGGAGTAAAGCACTTGGGAAACTTCAGGCATCAGCAGGTGAAGTGGGTCTGATGGCTGTTCCTTCCTGGACTTTCGGAGGATCCATCCTAACTGCTCGATAGTGGTAGTTTTCACAGGGCGTTACCACCAACCTTGTTCTGCATCAGGAAATCAGAAGCAGAGTTTCCTTAGCTCTCCTGTCATCCTCTGGCTTGAGAGTGGCCATCCACCTTCAGTCCTCAGCCTGAATGCCTCACGGTGACTGCAGGTGCCGAAGAGCTTGGCAAGCTGCAGCATGCCATGTGTGTGGACGGTAGTGCTGCCATCAGTGACTCTTGTCTGGAGAGAGGTGGTGGCAGTTGGTGCCTCACCCCATGAGGTGAGACTTGGTTTGGGTCCCAGGCATGCTGCATGGGGTGTGAGAACAAGTGTGTGTGAGCGAGAGCAAATGTGCACAAGGGTGTGTGTGTGTGTGTGTGTGTGTGTGTGTGTGTGTATGTGTGTGTGTGTTTACCTGTAGATGCCCTGCCACAGCTGCTTCCACAGCTGTCATTTCCATTGAAGAGAAGCCAGCACGTTGACTCGACCATCCTTTCTGCAGCCCAGTGCCTGCGCAGGCACTGGCAGAGCACATACCGTCCGGTGCTGGAGGATAACTTGTAGGCTCTCTGGCAGGGCCCAGGCTCACGACTTGAGTCAGGGTAGGTGAGGTAGCCCACACCAGGCTCCCCGGTGATGTAGGAGTGGCCCCAGGAGATGGGCTCTGCCTCCCACTCCCAGCTTGGGCTCTGCATTCTGCCTGTCCCTTCAGTGTGAGGGAGATGAGTAGATCCATGGAGTTAGATAGTGAAATCCCACGACCTGGGGTCAGCCTCCTGTTGTCAGTTTTCAGACTCTTTCTCTGCCACAGCCTCTCTCTTTCCCTGGAGGTGCAGAGTGAAAGGAAGAGATGGGGGGGGGAGACACCTTCAAGAATCTTCTGGGACAGAGGGACTGGTGAATGGAAATGAGGCACAATTGGCTATGTTCAGTGCTCTGATGTGAAATACTGGGAGGTGTGAGAAAACTCCCTTCTTGGTGCCTCAGTTTCTTTACCTGAAAAAGTGGAATATTAGTACTCCCACCCCCGTCCGGCATTTCAAGGACTCCATGACTAAACAGGCTTCATTGTGGCTGAGTCAGCAAGGGGCAGTTGCTACTAATAGTCCAGTTGAAGTTCTGCTCTTAACGCAACATGGGACACTGGGAAAGGAAGTCTCCTCTCTTTAGATCTCAGGCTAGAATCGGGCTGTAGAAGCAACCATCTCTCTGGGCCATCATGGTATAGTGGACAGTCATTTCTGGTGAGCCCAGGCACAGAGAGGAGTCATCAGGAGCAGGGAGGAGACATGGGGCTGGTGTCATGTCATGGTCTGGAAAGCAAGGGTTTTGGAACACCTGCTCTTTCCCCCATCCCCATTTCCCTCACCTCTGCTTCCTGGCCCCAGGACCTCACAGCAGTGGTGCTTGTTTGAGCAGTCATCACAGAATCGCTGTGTCCATTCCCATCTCTGCCGGAAGCTCACAAAAGTCCTCATGGTAATGTGTCTTTTGACAAAATTAACTAGGGAGCAGATAGATGTGAACTATCTATCTGCTATGAACTGCTAGCTTGTCATGTTTAGTTGTGATTTCTCTGATTATTAGTGAGTTTGGACATCTTTTCATGGGAGTCAGCCATTCTCTACTTTGGCCAACATCTGCCCTTTTCTAGTAGATCTGTGAGAGTTCTGGATCCCTCTGACATCCTATCAGGAGACCTGTGGAGCTGTTTCCAGGTCCTGGCTCCACATGAGTGTGTTTGAGGGTAGTATAGCTTGTCACAGGTTGCCTCTGCAGGCCACTTAGCTTGGCATACTTTCTTTAAGGAATCATTCCTAGATGATGCCATACTGGTATACCGCAAAAGCTCCCCAAGTTTCTTGGAGTTTTGCCACTTTACATTCAGATCTTTAACACATGGGGAATTCCCTTTTCTATGTGATTGAGGCAGAAGTTTCATCTTGTTATCTTGTGTGCAAATAGTCACCTGTCTCAGTAGCTCTCTGGTATTGTCTATGATAAAATGGAAATCCAAACTGGGGGGGGGGTTGCCCCAGGTGTCACACGACTCAGTGGTAGTATACAGTTTTTAAACTCTCAGTCCACTGTCCTTGCACAGCCACACTCAGTGTACCATGAAATCCTGCATGAACTGCTTCCTACTAGTCTCAGGAAGAAATGTGCAGATCTGCCTTTAATCATGTTGAACATTGGATTCTGCCCTTTTCTCCCATCACAGCCAAGCGTTTGCTTAAAGCAAGGTCAGGAACTAGGAAGAACTGGCCAAAAGGATCGAAACAGCCTAATATGTCGACTCCTGAATAACCAGTTCTTTCTCACATAGCTCTTTGTCTCAGGTCAACAAGTAGGATAGGTTGTTGGTGTTAGGATCCACCGTCCATTCCACAAACATTCCCTGATGATCTGTGATGGGTGAGCTGCCGGAGACCACCAGGAAACGAAGGTGCTTCCTGGTGTCTAGGAACTGGAATTCGAGGGGAGAAACCAAGTCATTGGTACCTACACGACTGTTATTAACCACTGTACTGGGAACAGAGAGAGATGAGATCTAGATGAAACCCTGGAAGGCTTCTTAGAAGAGACAACACCTGAAAGATACCTTTAAGGATGAGGAAGTATGGTGATATTTTATTTGTACTGAAATGTGATTTTATTTTTATGTTAATAAATAAAGTTGCCCGGGGGTCAGAGCTATTAGCAAGCCATAGCGAAAAGCTGGGCGGTGGTGGTGCACGCCTTTAATCCCAGCACTTGGTAGGCAGAGCCAGGCGGATCTCTGTGTGTTCAAGGATACATCCAGCATTGGAGACACATGCCTTTAATCTCAATACCAACCATAGAAAACCTGGAGGTCTGTACAGACAGGCAGTGACAAGGCAGTCATGTGGTTGGGTTTACAACCAATGAGAAGGCAGAACAGAAAGTCTTTATAAAGACAGACACACAGGAAGTAGGTCTCTTTTGGAGAGGTAGGACCACCGCAAGAGGAAGGGTAAGGTTTTTAGCTCTTAGCTCTGACCTCTTGGCCTTCTTCTTTGCATTGATTCTGTGTTTCTTATTTAATAAGACGGTTGGTTACTTCTACAAGGAAGAGTGACCTGTGTGCCAAGGGTAATGAGGTTCTGTCATAAGGGCTGTAACGAAAGACAGACATCTGAAGCACATGGCCACAGATCACTGTGACCTTAGCAGAAGGTGACAAGGCAGCCGAGTTGACATTTGTTCTTCTTATTTTTCTTTTCTTTTTTGTTTTTTTGGACCATGTCTGATTTCACTCAGGCTAACTGGCCTCTGGCTCACTATGTTGCTGAGAATGACCTTGGACTTCTCACCCTCTGGGGTCCACCTCTAAGTGCTGGGATTGCTGTCATGTACCACCATGCTGGACTTACTCAAGGAGTTCAAGGCCCCTGCTTCCTGTACAAAGCTGGCCTGTCTTAGGGTGACCACAGCTGAGCACAGCACCCCAAATTGACCCACTCACCATGGGTTACGCCATTCTGATCAAGGGATTCTATTTTGTAATTTCCTCTTGTCTTAAGTGGGCGTCAACTTTTTATCAAGGAGTCTGGCTTTCATCTGATTTCAAGATCATAGACTGACGTTGCAATTCTTGCCATCCTTTGCTGCCAAATGCTACTGTTAGGAGCTTTTCTCATGCAGCCAGAATAACATATGAGACCCCAGCCTGGAGGGGCAGCCCACCTGGCACAAACAGAAATAGCCCGGCTCTCACTATTGTCAAAGGAATTATCCCCTGGAGGGGATTTTTAATTTGGGGGTTTGCTACAAAATGGGAAGCTGACCACCACTGCGTTGCAACTCTAATGCTTTCTTAGTAATCAATTACTAAATGAGACATGCTGGATATTTCAGCAAGTCTTTCGTGACTCTTTCCTTTAATGGTCAAGTAAGTCCAAGTTGCCTCCATTATTAGGAAAAGCCAGGGGCAACTAAGACATTGAGTTTGATGATGGGGGAAGGGAAGATGGAAAGGCTCTCACATCAGATAAAGAAAAGCATGAAAGGCGGTGGAGGGAGCCTAAATTAGAGGCAGCCACATCAGCTGGGCAGCTAGTGCAGCTAGTGGCATGCTAGAAGTTGGTTGCAAAGAATAAATAATTCAGCCCAGGAATAAGCTGCACGGTGAATGTCACGAAGCTTAATTGACATCCATTAAATACTGCCATGTAGCATCTATACTATTTTGGTACATTTGGAGCAACTTGAGGCAAAAAAGGGAAGAGAGGCAGAAGCAAAGTTGAATGTGGAGACCTTGGCATCAGGATTTCATGAAATCGCTCCTCCTCTGGCACAGCAGGGAGGTGAAGGTGTGGCCTCGGAGCACTGATGGCCCGGAAACTGAGTTCTGTGTCACCTCTATTGTAAGGCTCCTATGTGCTGTTTAAACTTGACATGTCATCATCCAACAGCAGCAAACAGATGACGCTAGCCTGCTGTCCACACTGATGTGTGAAAGAGGCTGGCAAGCAGGGCAAATAAAGCTGGAAGGCAGCACCTAGTGACCTTGGAGGCAGTGGGTAGCATTGGGACCACTGTGCAACCTAGCCAGTCTCCTCTGTTCATACAGTATTTGCATGACTTGAGCTGGGACCAGGAAATCTCTCCAGCTCCCAGAGTGGTCCTCATTACAAGGCATCAATAAATGGTTGTGCAACTTTATAGCTTCCATCTAAATCTAGTCAACCCTCTTCCTTCCTACAGAGGTCCTAGTGGGGCAGCACTAAGTTTTATTAGTGTCTTCAACCTCATCGAGACCACAACACATGGCCCTTGGTATTCTCTAACTCCTGTTTGTTAACTGGATGTCCTGGGACCTTTCTTTCTTTCTCTCTCTCTCTCTTTCTTTCTTTCTTTCTTTCTTTCTTTCCTTCCTTCCTTCTTTCTTTCTTTCTTTCTTTCTTTCTTTCTTCTCTCTTTCTTTCTTTCTCTCTTTCTTTCTTCTTTCTTTCTTTCTTTCTTTCTTTCTTTCTTTCTTTCTTTCTTTCTTTCTTTCTGTTTTTTGTTTTCCTTTTTTCAACTTGACACAAGCTAGAATCATCTGGGAAGAAAAGCCTTAGTTGAGAAAAATGCCTCCATCAGAGTGGCCTGAAGGCAAGTCTGAGGGTCATCTTCTTGATTAATGATTGATGTGGGAGGTTTCGGCCCCCTGTGTGTGGAGGGTTGCTACCCTTGGGCAGGTGGTCTTGGGTGGTATAAGTGTTAGGTCTCAAACCTGGGACAAATGGATGAGGTGCCTACTTAGTGTATCAAAGCAGACCTGGCTGCCAGGTTCTCCCTGCATCCCTCAGTCCCCACCTGCTACAAGGTATGGCTGGCATACCTAGCCCCCTACCCTAAACTTCTCCAGCCTCAGTATTGGACTGGGCTTCCCTCCCCTGCAACTACCCTTCCCTATATAATCCAACTATTTTGATTACTTGGTCCTTTTCATCTACCCTTTACCCTCCTGGCCTCCTGGTCTGTCTCTCCCCTGGCCTCTCCTTCACATAGCTTGGGGTCATGTCTACTCTGGACTCTTCCAGATGTCCCTGCCTCTGACTATGCTCTCCCTTTGTCTACAATAAACCTTCCCCTCCACCATACCTGGGAGCAGTCATGTCCTTCCTTTTCCATTTCTTTTATTTGTTCATCAAGAAAGCAGGCTGAGTGAGCCATGAGGGGCAAGCCAGTAAGCACAGATTCTCACTCTCCCCTTTGGTTCCTGCCCTGAGTTCCTGTCCTGATTTCCCTCAGTGAAGGAGTGTGATCTGAGAGTTGTAAGCTTAAATAAGCCCTTTCCTCCCCAAGTTGCTTTTGGTCATGGTGTTGATCACAGCAATGGAAACCCTAAGACACTGGCTGAATGGGCAGAGGAGGTGGGTCTAGTTCTCCACCCCCAGAATCTTCAGCTCGAGTCAGAACAGGCAGCCATTTACTGTTACATATTACTCGATAATAGGATGGCTTCCAGAGGTCTTCCTGTGTCTGTACCTCATTCAAGGCTTGCTTGACTCCTCAAACCCCACCCATGACCTAATACCCTGCACATGTCAAAGATCTTCATTTAATTTGTACTAAAAAAAATAATAATTATCAGAATTATCTGGTTCAGGAGTCCAATTGTGCTGGTAAGCTCTGGGTTTTGTAGGAGGTCTATCTAATGCTTTCTTGTTAGTGTTAGCAGCATTCTTCTAAAGAGTTATCCCAGGAGAAAAGTTCCTTGGGTTTTCTTCCTTTCCTTTCATTTCCTCCCTTCCCCTCCCCTCCTCTTCTCTCTCTCCTCCTTTCTTCTCCTTCCCCAATCAGAAGACACACCAAAGCCACCTCTCAGATAAGCATCATATTGCAAATGTCAACTCTGCCATCTTGGGAGTGTCAATTCTACATTCTTGCTCCCAACAGCACACCTTTCCCAGAATTGAATCAAAATATTCTCCAGGAAAACTTTTTATGAAAGCCAGTGGCCCTTGAAACAGCGAGAGAAAGACCTGGAAGGGCCTTGAAGACTTCCTGTGGGCTTCCTCCCATTGCTGTGCCGGTCTTTATCAAGCTATCTGCAGTAGTTTCAGTGAGAAATGTTCCCCACAGGCTCACGTGTTTGAGCACTTGGCCCCCAGTTGGTGGCGCTGTTTAGGGAGGTTATGGAACCTTTAGGAGGCGGAGCTTTGCTGCAGGAAGTGCATTATGGGGGCATGATGGACTCTATCCCTGAAACTGTAACTCAAAATAAACCCCTTCTTCCCCAAGTTCATCTTTTATCACAGTAATTAACACACATCTGCAGATCCTCTCTTTGAGAGTTCTGTCTTCCTTGGCCTCAGATTCCTTTTGGTCTGGGTGTTTATTAAATTTTTTAAAATACTTGTTTTTCTAGCTGAAAGTCCGGCCAACAGGTTGGCTGTGTGTTAAAGCAGTTTGTTCTTGTTCCAGCCTAGTGTGAGACAGGGGCTAATGGAGAAAGAGTACCTGGTCTGTCTGGGGGAGATAGGAGGTGTACAGGACTGTGCTGGGAGACTCTGGGGCTTGGTCTCCTCAGGCTCTGTCCCACCCCCTCCCAATGTTATAAAATCTCCATTGGCCCAGTGACGTCACAGCTGGCAGAGTGGGTGAGCATGTGGTCTGGCCTCTGAGCCTTGAATGAAAGGGATGAAGAAAACGGACAGCATCCCTCAGCCTGGGTTACTCTTCTCTGCCCAGCACATTGAGACTACAAGAACAGGACAGCCCTGAGGCTGACTCTAAGCCTTGCCTACAGGGCCCAGGTGATTGTTTGAACATGACACCCCTTCTGTGGTCAGTTTCCTCACCTGTGGGCGTGTTACAGACTCAAGCAGGGTCGTGTGTGGCATGTTGAAGAGTAGACCAGCTAGCCGAGAATTGGTTGTGTAGCAGTTTCCTCTGAGATAAACCTTCCATCTTGGAGGAAAGCTCCTTAAGACACAGAATGGCCTGAAGAGAAGTGAGGCATTCCATCCCGTAGGAAAGCTCATTGGCTCAGGAAATAAACATTTCAAAGGCTTCAGGAAGTCCCTGGAACTGACCATATTGACTAGGCCCTTCCATCCTCCCTCCCCCACCTCCCTCTCCCCCCTCTCTCTCTCCCTCCCTCCCCTCCCTCTCTTCTTCTCTCTCCAAGCTTAAACAAGCAGCAAAGACTGTTGGCAGACAAGCTGCCTGGAAGAAAGTGAGACCACTGAACTGCCTTCAGGAGGCTCAGACCAGCCGAGCCCTCTGGGAAGGCCGCTCTCTGCACTGTTGAGCTGCCTGTGGGTTGCACACTGTGGTTCAGATTTCCAGCTCTCACGAACTCAGGCTGGGATGGGCTTTGGTGATGCAGCTGTCTTGAGTCGTGTCTGCTCCTGTAAGTGACCCCTCACCCATAGTCCTACAAGCAACCTCAATAAAACTCATTGGTTCATAAGCTGGACCGTCACAACCTTTCTTTGGTCTGTACTTCATTTCCAACAGGGGTGACTAGACGTTTGCTCAGGTCTCCCCAGGAATAGAGTTGCATACTCTTTCTTTTGTGCCTCATTAGCCATTAGCTTGCACAACTGGGAAAAGTTGTTTATTCTCTGTATGTTACAGTTTGACACTTCTAAGATAGACAAAAGAATAAATAGTGCCTATCTCAATTATCAAGAGATGCAATGGTGGGTAAGGATGTGGTCTTTGAGGCTAGACTGTTTGGTTCTGAATCTCAGCTCTGTCCTTTCCTAGCTGTGTCACTTCAGGCAATTCATTCAACCTCTCTGTTCAGTTCCAGCACCTCTAAAACCACAATGACCAATGTGTTGGGCTGTTGGGAAGAGCAACGTCATGCAGATGAAGCACTCAGCCCACAGCCTGGCATCTTAAGAATGCCACCTGAGTTTTAGAAAATTGTCCCTGAGATGATTCACACAAAGTCATTTGAACAATATGTGGAACACACTGAAGACTTGTAGCCATTTGCTAAAAAACCTGGAGCTAAGAATGGCTTGTTAATGTATCTCTCACATAGCCTGAGTCCAAACACACCAGACCGGGTGGGGCTGGTGGAAATTCCACCAAAGCACAGGCCTCCTGGAGTCTGGGGCTCACACATGGCCTGTGCGACCACTCACCTCTACCACACCCCACTTGCTAAAATAAAACTCGGAAGGCAGGCAGAAGCACTGCTCTAAGCAATCCTATTTTGGGTCAATATACTGTAAGGAAGTGGAGGAAACAGGACTGAGGGAAAGAACATTTATAAATACTTTAATAATGATGAATAAATGATTCATTTGGATTGCAAAGTGGATCATTCCAAGATGCACAGAGGCCTATAAGACTGACCACGGACTAGTGAAGCGGTGCTATTGCAGCCCGTGAGGAGGCACTGGAGAGTGGCAGCCCCCGCAGTTAGCTAGTGTCTGTATGTCCTGGCACAATGGAAGAAAAGGGAAATTCACGCACCACCTCTCAGTACAGTACTGCTATCTTAATATGAAATGTACCGAAATTATTCAGTGATTTATTGGTCTAGCTGTATTTCACAGTTCTCTCAGTGTCCTTGTATATCTAAGTTAACTGAGAGAGCAAGGCCTTTGACTCAGGTAGTCCTTTGATTGACAGATCCTCAGGATCTCAGAGAAGTTTGCAGGGGCAGGGGAAGAGTGGGGGCAGTGGCAAGGGCAAGGGTAGGGGTAAGTCTCCAGGTCCTGGGGACTCCCTTGAGACTAGAATGTGCATGTCATGTGGTTGGCCTGAGTGCCTTTGGAGGGTGTCCAACTATGTGTGGTCAGAGGCAGAAGGAGCTTCCTGGATATTCCCCAAAGAACAACCTGAAGGCCACTGAGAGCAAAGGACTCACCAAGTTCACACAGCCAAAGTATGGCAGTCAGGAAACTCCTATGTCCTACCAAAGTCCTTTCTGTATCTCCCTCTCCACAGGGAACCCAGGGAGGGAGCTCACATCTAAGGTAGAAAAGAAGTCCTCATGTGCTTAGAAGTCTTCATGTACTTTGAGTGCAGGCAATACACTAAAGACTTGGGTGAAGTGCAGATGGATAGAACAGAGGTAGATACGGCTACAATGCTCATGAATGGGTAGTCTGAGTGTAGGTGGTTGTTTTTGGTGTATCAGAGCCAAGGTTTCCACTATGTCCAGTTATGACTGCAGCTCTAGCCGTCATCATCTGTGGTATCAGCAGGAAGAAGGGCACATGCAGAGGAAAGTCTGAGTTGAAAGACTCTGTCAGCATTGGAAGAGTCTAACAGAGAAGGAAACACCAGCGCCTAGCACCTAACACAAGGCTTTGACAGAACCCCATAGGGTATTCACCATGAGTGAAGGGAAGCAAGAGATCTGGAAGTAGGTCTCTAACGGGACAGTTAGGTGCAGAGTTTCACTAGGAGATGAGTAGGACAGACATACAGTGACAGGCCCCAAAGGAACCTAGGACAGACAAGTATCACTCAGTACCTGTGACTCCTCCCAGAACTTCTCACCCTGCCCACTAGCCTAAACTTCTCCAGCCCAGGTTCTGGTCTTCACTTCTCTTTCCCCAGCCTCTCATTCCTGGGCAACTCAGCCTTTTGGTGCCCTCTTGGTTCCCATGCGCTCTCTGGCATCTTGGATGGCTCACTCTTGGATCCTGGTTCCCTGTCTTGCCCCTCTCTGTAGAGAATATTATTTTAAGTTGTGTTACTTTTGTTCATGTTGCATTTGTTTAACTCTGTGAGCTGTGTTACTGTGCCTGTCTAAAACACCTGATGGTCTAACAAAGAACTGGCCAATTGCAAGACAGGAGAAAGGATAGGTGGGGTTGGCAGGCAGAGATAGAGGGAGGAAAGAGAGATGGAGGAGTGAGAGGAAGAGAGATCTAGCAGCCAGAGAAGGAGAAGAGGACTCCAGGGGCCAGCCACCCAGGTACACAGCCAGTCACAGAGTAAGAGACAAAGGTATGTAGGAATAGAAAGGGAAAAGCCCAGAGGCGAAAGGTAGATGGGATAATTTAAAGTTAAGAAAAGCTGGCTAACAACTAGCCAAGCTAAGGCTGGGCATTCATAATTAAGAATACGCCTCCGTCTGTGTATTTATTTGGGAGCTGGGTGGTAGCCGCCCCCCAAACAACACATCTCTCTTCTCTTCTTCTCTCACTGCCCCTTTTCCCCTATGACCAGATCTATTCTGATGGGCGTGTTCAGTCTGGAAGCTTCCAGATGTCTTTGGCTGAATTCTCCCTTGTCTCTACAATAAAACCTTCTCCTCAACCGTACCTAGGAGCCATCACGTCCTCAGTTTTATTCACAGAATGCTGGCACTAGCCTGGAACAGATGGAAGCTGGCGATGTTGGCTTCCAATGTCCTCAGTGCCTGTGCCTGGGTCCACTTGCCTCACAGGGGATTCCCACCCTCCTTTCAGCTGCCTGTTGCCCTGAGCACCTCCCTTACTTTATAAAAGGCCTGCCTCAAGAAAGCACCTCTACATTGACTTTATGGACCTTGGGTGTGAAGTTCGGTCTACAGTCCCATTTTACAGAGAAAGAGAACAGGCCCAGAGAGAAGATCTCCACATACAGCCCTCCATATTGTTGTGCCCTGGGCATGAGGCCCCCCTCCCCCAAGAGACCACCAGAGACACGAACTCACCAAAATGCAAAAGCAAGGTTTATTGAAGCAATTCAAACCGCGAGTGTGGCAGGAACCTCGGCCGAGCACCAGGACACAGTGGAAGCTAGAGGAGGTGCCTGCCCCTCTGCAAGCTCAGTTTTTAAAAGCAAAAACCATAAGGTTACATCATTTAGGGGTGCTAGTACAGGTACAATTCTGATTGGCTCAAGTTTTAGGGGCTTTCTAGAATTTCTGTGTTATCTTACTTTGTAGTTTTAACCAGTTGTTTGTCAAACTTTATAGATTACCTCCGGCATTGGGGCATTCTGTGGTTAATCAATTGTTACCAGATAGTCCTTCAAACATGCTGACTTTGTACTTTGACCATCTCTGGCATTGGGGCATTCTATGGTTAGTCAGTTGCTACCAGATGGCTCTTCAAACATCCTGACTTTATCCTGGGATCTATGCCAGCAGCTCTGAGAATTTTGAAACTCAGGCCTGTTTCAAGCTGGGGTGAAGGGCTTGCTTGAAATGGAGGTGCTTAGGTTCTTCAATATTTATAAGGAAAGTCCACAGTAGACAGGGAAGACATTCCCATACTACCTGGTGTGTGTGTGTGCATGGGAGAAGTATTTGTTTTTATATCTAAGGTAGCTAGCCTGCCAAGGGCCAATAATTCATAAATCTCCCTCACTTTGTAAAATTTTCAAGACATAGAATTCAGATCTTTTCATCTCCCCTACCTGGTTAACCTTGTTTATGCAAAGGCCCCAGAACTTCAAGGCCTGGCGCGGCCAAGGCCCACATTCTTTTCCTTTGTTTTCTTTGCCCAACAGGGAAAAGCCATAAAACCAAATGGCTTTCTGTTCCCATGGGTCTGTTAGCTCATTTTGGCTCCTGGCATACCCTTCTTTCAAAAAGAAATTGTCTAGCCAAGTACATTGGCTTTGTTTACTTTGTGTGTTTCTTTGTGTGACACCATGGTATTCTTTGCTTCTCACACGCACATGTATACAATGTATGCACTGTGTATGTGTGTGATGCACACATGTCATTGCTATCAGCATTTAAAAATTAATGTGTATTAGTGTTAAAGGGATTAGAGGCCCTTGAGAATATATTCCTCCCTCATGGTTGGCTTTGGACCCACCTCCTATTTCCCTGATGTGGTAGTTTGAATGTAATTGGCCCCCATGATCTCATAGGGAGTGGCACTATTAGGAGGTGTGGCATTGTTGGGGTGGGTATGGCCTTGTTGGAGGAAATGTGTCACTGTGGGGGCGGGCTTTGAGGTTTTTTTCTATGCTCAGGATACTGCCCAGTGTCTCAGGCAACTTCCTGTTGTCTGCATAGCAAGATGTAGCCAACACAACATCTGCCTGCACACCACTGTGCTCCCCATTATGATGATAATGAACTGTTGAACCTCTGAAAGTGTAATGGAGCCAGGGCAATTAAATGTTTTCTTTACAAGAGTTGCTGTGGTCATGGTGTCTCTTCACCGCAATAAAAACTATAACTAAGACACCTGGCAACACCAGAGAGGTAAACATCACAACTGTCCCTCCTGAGGATTGAAAAAACCATGTGAACAAACAGGATAAACCAGGGGTATAAGGGAAAGCCACTTCCTCCTGCTCAAGACAAATAGAATCTGAGTTCTATCTCTGGCCTTAGGTAGAAACATGACATTTGATCTGCTCCAAAGATCAGAATAGAATAGAAGTAAAGCTGATTCACTTGAAGAAATGCTAAGAAGATGGGAGGAATAATTACTCCTTAATGAGATAACATACTATACTTCCCAGAGGTCCTTCCCCAGAAGCAGTGTTTATGGAGCTTCACTTACATCAGAACTTCCAAGGCTGCTTGATTCTCTGAATTCTAACAAAAAATGCAATACCTCCTACTGTGGATATCGTTCTGTATAAATAAAATACTGATTGGCCAGTGGCCAGGCAGGAAGCATAGGCAGGACAAGGAGAGAGGAGAATTCTGGGAAGTGGAAGGCTGAGGGAGACACTGCCAGCCACCACCATAACAAGCAGTATGTGAAGATGCTGGTAAGCCACGAGCCATGTGGCAAGGTATAGATTAATAGAAATGGATTAATTTAAACTGTAAGAACAGTTAGCAAGAAGCCTGCCACGGCCATACAGTTTGTAAGCAATATAAGTCTCTGTGTTTACTTGGTCGGGTCTGAGCAGCTGTGGGACTGGCAGATAAGAGAGATTTGCCCTGACTGTGGGCCAGGCAGGAAAACTCTATCTACAACTCCCCTGCCCCATACTGGTTAGAAGCCTAAGCACGATTTCCCTAATAATCTGGGATTTCCCATTTGTTCTCTGGCCAGCCACTTTTCTTCCATGTTTGCTGATCCACGTGGCTGAACATGCTGGCTTTCTTAAACCCTGAAAACATGACTTTCTCTCTTTCTCATATCTACCTCCCTCCTCTTGGCAGCTGCCAAGACCCTGCTGTCTTTCTTTCAAACTCTAATAAAACAGTCCTCAAGCTTCCTTCTGAATCTATTTTTGAATTCTTTCATTAATGAGGCCAAGAACCTAAAGGGGAACCCCATTTTCCTTAGTAACATTAGCACAGCCTTTCTTGACAAGGAATAAGACCTTAGGAAACACATGGAGGAAACTGGTGGCAGAGAATACTTGAAATATAAGCTTGTAGGTGTGAGCCCATGCTATCTGCCTTGTCAGAACTTGCCTCTTGACAAGGGAGAGGAGAGAGATAAGTCAAGCGTGGTGAAGTGTGCCTATAATTCCAGGACTCAGGAGACAGAGGGAGCAGGATTGTGAATTCAGTGCCAGCCTGGGCTTCATAGTGAGCTCCAAGTTCCAGAACAAATAAATAAGGAGACTGAGAGGTCAACAGCTGGAGGGAGATGGAAAGATCTGGAGCCAGGGTATCTGGTTGAGGAGGCTCAGAACAAATGCACAGAGAACTTGCTCTTCTATTATAGTCCTTTAGTCCTGGAGGCAGGGACAAGAGCTCAGGGTAAGCTGCTCTGTGCCCAGGTGCAGGAGACCCCAGACATGCTTAGATCTGCTGACACAGAATCTGGAAAAGGCCACTCCATGCTGCTGGGAGGAAGAGTGCTTTGGTTTACAGCAGACATTGCCACTGTCCTTAGGGGTGTCTTGTTTGGGATTACTACTTCTGTGATGAAACACCATGACCAAAGAAACTTGGGGAGGAAAGTGTTTTTTCATCTTACACATCTACATCACAGTCCATCACTGAGGGAAGTCAGGGTAGGAATTCAAGCAGGGCAGGAACCTGGAGGAGGGAACTGATGCCGAGGCCATGGAGGAGTGCTACCTACTGGCTTGCACCTCATGACTTGCTCACCCTGCTTTCTTATGGAATTCAGGACCACCAGCCCAGGGATGGCACCTATGATAGGCCGGATTTCCCCTCCCCCATCAATCACTAATTATGAAAATGTCTTACAGCTAGATCTTATGGAGACATTTGAGGTTCTCTCCTTTCATATAATCCTAGCTTGTGTCAAGTTGACATAAAACTATCCTGGACAAGGGTTCTTTCAAGTTTTATGAATCACCAAGACAACCACCTTCATACTGAGATGTCATAGTCAATTTTGATTTTTTGCCATGGAGTCTGGTCCAATTCTACCTCAAACTGGGACACTTGCAAAATTTGGCATTAGATGCCTCCCACTCCATCCTTCCTTTTCTGACCTCATCCTGCTCCTCAGGCAACATAGTTCCATGTTAATGGATGCATCTATTATGATTCTACCTTCCCCCCCACACTGTGAAAAAAGAGATCTGTTTTCCATCAGAGATTCCTGCAATTTGCCTATGCTGCCATGATGGGGCGGTGTTCCACGACTTGGTGCTATGAATGATCATCACATAAGAGAGGTGGAAACCAACAGTTGAGGATTATTTTGGGCACCATATCTTTAGTCACCTGAATTGTCACCAATATTTTAGGAGACTGACAATTAAAATCTTAATTGGGGGCTTTCTTTGAAATATTAGGACATTTGACAACATTCTCTCAGGCTTATAGTCAGCTGGGACTGAATAAGAAGTTGCCTACTGCACATGGGCATACCCATTCTGTTGTTATTGCCCTCACTTGCTGAGGGTTTTCATGTTACTTGCTTGTTTCTTGAAGCCCCTGGCTTAAGATTTAGTTCACCTTTCCTTGGCTACTGTGTGACCCTGCCTGCACAGCCCTGAATGGCCAGTATGTTAGTTTACCTGCCCACGTGTCTGCTGCCTAGCAGATGTCCAGCTCTGGGCATCGGTCTGTGGCTCTCCTGTTCAAGATTGCACACAGCCAGTGCACTGAGTAGGCACTGAATGTTGTACTCAGACTAATTCCTTGTGTCTCCAGGTGAGTATGACATCATTTGGCTTTGTATCCCTCACAGGCCTGTCAGATGGTAGGCGCTTGATAAAAAGTTTCTTGAATGTTAATTGCATGGATCAGGACCAAGTGTTTGAATAGGCAGGTATCTTTTCAGGTAGAAAAAGATAAATGGAACACCTCCCACTAGATTTTCACTATGTTGGCCATGACTTTAAGAGAGAAAGGTATTTTTACATTGGGGCCTAGTGTACTCCCTCCAGATAAGTGTTCTCCTCTAACCTTACAGCACAGGCTGAGCTGATCCATCCTGTTCTGTCCTGTCCTATCCTGCTGGGTTCTAACCCTTTCTATCCTCTCTATCCTGTCCTACCCGCCTGTTCTCATGGACTCATAGCCTCAGTTGCTCCAGCCTCATAGTAAGCGGGAGGCTTTCATCCACCCTGTGTGGGAGCTCAAACCCAGTATGGGTCAGCAACACTACCTATGGTGTGAAAGGCCGGAGTCTGGACATTGGTGCATCCCTCACAGCATGCGTGCTACGCTTCTGATTCCATGTCACCCCTACCACCACCACCACCACCACCACACACACACACACACACACACACACACACACACACACACACACACACACACCATGGTCACATTTGCAGATAACCAGCAGAAACTGACTAGAATCCTCACCAAGGAGATTGGTCTTAGTCTGGATGTGTTCTTTCCAGCTTCTGTCTTTTTGACCCATAGTATTTTGGATACATGCGCACCATCATCCCAGCTTCCTAGCACTTGTAATTGGTCCTGTGTTTCTGCTCAAGTGTGTCCTGTCATATCATGGCCCATGGGTGCTCTCTAGAAAGAGGAGCAAGCCCCCCATTGTCCCAGCCAAGAAGTACTGTGAGCTTCTGCCTGGGGAGTACGTGACTGCAAAAGCTTTTATTGAACGAGGCACCTTTCACGTGAGGCGACAGCAACAAGATGAAATGACATGCTGCTGCTGATGTATTTTATGGACTGCCATCTGTCTCCAAAAAGGTCAGAGAAAAATGGCAACTTGGTTGCAGGCGATTGGGTGGTGGCGGCGGTTGACGGAACAAATGACTCTCATCGGCACATGACAAGGAGCCTTGGTGACATCATATAAATGCCCTAATTGGGAAGTGGTCAATCGAGCGGGCCTGCCTTCTGAATTTGATGTGTCAATAAACAAGTTCAAGGTGAGATGCTGGATCAATACCGCAGGACAAGAACCATCCGGCAAATTTACTGCAAAGTAATTGGGTGCAAAATGACTAGAGTCAACCTTCACACCGCCAAATAGAGAACCAACAGCTGGCCCTGCGCTCACTGTCTGTACATGTCAGCGGCTACTTAGAAGCTCTTGGTGCCCAGGGAAGGGAGACCTAAACGGGACTTGAGAGAGCCACAGATACCCCCTGATGACTCTGTCCCCAGCAGATGCGTTCTCACAGCTGAAAGTATAATCTAGATGTGTCTCCAGGCGATACTCTGAAATATAATACAGCAATAGCATCTATAGTAGCTGTATATCCTTTCTTTACCCCGAGTCTGCTGCACAAAACACAAGACCCGGGGGAAATGTTCCTTTCTCTGTTATCTAATGCTGTGGCTTGAGATGGGTGACAGCTGGTTTTCCCATCCATGGCAACAGGAACACGGGAATTAATGCTCTGTTCCCTTAGCTTAGGGATGTCCTGGCTTGAAAGGAACGGGAAAATAAGCAGCACCTATCTGCCTTGACTCAGACAATGCCCTTTCCCAGAAGCCTCCTGCTGTACAGTTCGAGGCCTGTGTCTGCCAGGCAGATTGGACAAGATGTGCTGGCAATGGTGCATACTCACGCACCACAGTAAAAGGCTAAATATTTAGGTACATTGTGAACTGGTTGTTTGACTACTAGTAGATTAGAATTGGTTGTGATGGGGCATGCTCGATACAGGAACAGCAGATGTTTAGTGCCGGGTTTTGGGGAGCAACATCCCAGAATGCTGCTGGGAAGAGAGCTAGTTCCCAGAAGATAGACTCCTGACAGAGCAGGGAGAGGCTAGGACTGGGCTGTGACCTCAGAGATAGGTCTAGCTGCTATGAATTGTAATTCAGTGTGAGGGATTTGGGGAGGCAGGTGAGGACAGCCCAAGGTTGAGTGTTATGGATTGAACTTGGTCCCTCAAAGGCTAGGGTGTTAAGATCTTGCTTGTCTGCTAACTTTAGGGAAGTGGTTGGATCTGACCACATCAGAAAGTCAGCCCATGGACGGATTCATTGTTTTGTATATGAGTGCAAATACGCATGCATATGTACAGGGGTGTGTGTGTGTGTGTGTGTGTATGTGTGTGTGTGTACACCTGCATGTGTGGGCTCATCTGTGGGGAAGCCAGAGGTAGACATTGGATGCCTTCCTCTATCATTCTCTGCCTTAGTTTCTGAGTCAGGATCCCTCAGTAGAACAACAGCTTGCTGATTTCGCAGGGCTGGCTCACATACACCAGGGACCTTGTTGCTGCCTCCTTAGTGCTAGGATTATAGATGTGCACTGCCACATCTGGCCGCTTTAAAAAACAAAATAGACTCTGGATATTAATCCTCTATCAGATGTATAGCTGGCAAAGATTCTCTCCCTTTTTGGGGGTGGGGTTTCTTCTTCACCTCATTGATTGTTTCTTCTGCTGTACAGAAACTTTTGATTTTATGGAGTCCCACTTGTCAATTCCTGGACAAATGGAGTCTTGTTTGGAAAGTCCTTTCCTACACCTGTATCGTGTAGGGTACTGCCCATGTTTTCTTCTAGCAGAGTCAGTGGTTCAGGATTCATGTTAGAGTTTTGACCCATTTGGAGTTAGTTTTTGTACAAGGGGACAGAACAGGTTTAATTTCATTCTTCTGCATGTGGACACCCAGTTTCCGAGGACCCTGTTGAAGATGCCTTCTTCTCTCCAGTGTGTGTTTTTGACATCTCTGTCAAATATTAAGTGGCTAAAGTTATGTGCGCCCATGTCCAGATCTTTGATTTTTTTTTCTATTGGTCTGCATGCCCGCTCTTGTGCTGATATCATACTGTTTTAATAATTACAGGTATGTAATATATCTTAGTATCTGGAATGGTAATCCCTCCAGCATTGTGGTTTTTTTTTTTTTGCTCAGGATTATTTTGACTATCTGGGGTCCTTTGTGTTTCCATATGAATTTTAGGATATTTTTCTATTTCTATGAAGAAATTAATATGAGAATTTTGATTGGGGTTGCATTGAATCTATAAATAGCTTTTGGTAAAATAGTCATTTTATAATATTAATTCTACCAACGCATGTGTATGGGGTATATTTCCATTTTCTGTTGTCTTTCTCTAGCTCTTTCTTCAGGGGTTAAAGTTTTCACTTTAGAAGTCCTTCACCTTCTTGATTAAGTTTATTCTTAGGCATTTTCTTTTCTTTTAGATTATTATGGATGGGAGTGTGTCCTGATCTCTCTTTTGTATGTCTGTCATAAACATTTATTCATTTATTTAGTGCAGAGATGGGCCGTATGCCATGTTGTGTACATGGAGGTCAGAGGACAGCTTACGGGAGTCAGTTTTCTTCATCCACCACGTGGGTCCTGCGAGCTGAACGCAGGTATTCAAGCTTGGGGGCAGGCACCTTTATCCTGCTGAGCTGTCTCACTGGAAGGCTGACTAACCCAGGCAGTGTGGGGAGGCTCAGCACTGCCCTTCTTTGGTGACTTTTTCTCGGAATCCTTGTTTATGCGGGATTGACTGGAGCACTAAGATGATCACTGTCTGGTCATCAGCAGAGCAGCCTTCTAGACCAGCTTGCCCATCTCTCAGTGCCTATCCATCACCAACAACGGGCTGGAGTGCACACAGGATCCCGAAGAGGACAACATGCTGAAACGCTTCTCTGCTGATTCCCCAAACTCTGGACAACCCTGGCCACGTTCTGGTCCCTTTCATGTCCCCATCTGCCATCCTGTCAATACTTTCACATTTGGATACTTCTGGGACTCTGCTGCCCTGTTAGATCAACTTTGATTCTGATGGGCCACACCCTGGCTTGTCCACATGATAGTATAAGAGGACATGATGGCCTGGGAGTCATCTTCTTCACTGTAGAGCTCATCTGAGTCTCTGGAGGTAGAACATGTTAGGTGATCTGTGACCATCACTGAGCCATTGGCTGGGATAGGGTGCTGGTTGTTGTGGGCAGAATCCCCAGAACATGAGCACACTTGAGTTCCTTAGACAGACGTAGGAGGATCAGGACCAGCAATGGCTGTCTAGAATCAGAATGACACCCTGTGGCACAGGGAACTCACTGAACTCTCTCTGTGCCTCAGTTTCCCCACCTGTGAATTGGGGTTACTAAAACAGTCTACCCCAAAGAGTTGCTATAAGGATCCAATGAGATTCATGGGGAGGTGTTTGGAACATCATATGGCTCCCCAGTGAGCTCTAACCCTTCCATCAATACTTCCTCCCTTCCACTGGAGTCACCTAGCAACCGTGTACACATAGCCTGAACACCGGTGTCCCCATTTATATGACATGGAGACAGCCTGAGTGCTTTGATGATCCACTCGTGATGGTGTTACTCACTGGGGTGTGAGCCATGTGGAATCCAGACAGTTTCTTTGATGTGCTATTTGCTCTCCTCTCTCCTGTCGATGCAGGTGCCCACAGGTGTGGCTTGGATGCTGGCTATCTAGAGAACAACTGGGAGGAGGCCACCAGAAATAAAAGCTATGGGCCAGTCTTCCACTAATGTACAGAGCTGAGAGGGGTGGAAACTGTGAAAAGGAGTTAAATAAAAATAGGAAGGGGGGAGCTAGAGAAAAAGGATATCAAGGTCATCTTGGCTGTAGTGAGTTCAAGGCCAGCCTTAGCTACATGAGACCCCATCTTAAGAACAGAACAATAAAATACATTAAGTGGATTGTCAATGGAGGGGCATTGTGTGTGCATAGCTGGGGTTAAGACGGCATGATGGGGCCTAGGTCTTGGGTCCAAGGCAAGAACAGCTGTGGAGTAGCTCTCCTCTTGGGCTGGTGAGAGTTCCATAAGTGTTTCCCAAGTGGGAAACTGCAGGAGGTGGCTGGTTGGGCTGATTTGTCCTGGAAGCCTTCCCCAGGGCCATTACCTGCACGCACGTTTCTTTAGGAATGACATCTCCCCGCAATTTCATTTCTCTCAAGTTTGTGTTTTCACACAAGGCTGAGTTTCCATCCACCTTCAAGTGCCCCTCCCCTTTTCCATTTCATGCTCCTGTCCCTAAATAACGTTTGCATTCTCTATTAATAGGACTGCCTTGATTGTGACTGGGCCAGTCGACCTAGTTTCTTCAGTTTTTGATTCCAGAAGTGATGTTGCCTGATTCTCTTAGCATCGTCTACTTTTTGGCATTTATCCTGCATGTGGTTATAGAGCTCTGGCTAGTTAGAGACAGCAAGGCAGAGTCCCCAGCACCCAGGGCTTTGAGTCTTCTAGGGACATTAAGACGGACACCCATGTCACAACGACCTGTGTGAAGTATAGAGACTCCTGGATGCTTATGTGGCATTGCCCCTGTGTGTGTGTGTGTGTGTGTGTGTGTGTGTGTGTATGTATATATGCTTGCATGTATGTGTGTGTGTGTGTTTGCTCACATGTCCACTGCTTACCACTTCTTAGAGAAGGGGAGCCAGGAACTCATAGCTGGACACACCTTAGAACTCTGAAAAGAAGGAGGTGGAAGCTCTGCCTTTTGACAGTTTTTTTTTTTTTTTAGACAAAATATCACAGGAGTGAGCTCTCTTACTTCTAGTTCATAATTTCTTCATTCATCAAGAAGAGACAAGGGCCCCCCGGGAAGAGAGTATCGGCTGATTGGCTACCCACTTCTGCCTCCAGCCTCATTGCCCATTCTCTGCCAGAGGCAGGTGGGCCTCCGCTCTCTTTATGGCCCATCCAACATCTTCATTTGCTGCAATCCACCCATTTCCTCTGGTTCCCACCCCACACCAAACTCAGACACACCTCCTGCACTTAATGCTTACTTTGTCCTTCGAGGTGGAATGGCTCTTCCTTATTCTGCGTCGCTTCATAGTAGGTTAAAAATGCATAGATCCTGTTGCCCCACAGACTACCTTGTCCTCTTGACTGGGCTATGTGACTTACTTTAATGTCATAGTAGACAATGCGTCCCTTGATTGATGCTGAGATCTAAGTTATTCCATATTGTGTAAAAAGAGTGGTTTTCCAGTCTGTGCCTTGCCCTGTGAGCTTCCACTTTACGAGCATCATTTGGCTCCATTTTGAGGATGGGGGATGACTCTGTACCTGGGTGGATGTATGAACAGTACCACTTGTCCAGCACTAGCTATGAGGCACTAACTGATGAATGACTTATTCTTAAAGTGGAGAACGTGCCACCCTATATGTCTACCAACTTAAATCAGAACAGTAGGAACATATGGACATATCAAAAACATATCGGGGAAGCCAGGCCTTATCAGATACACCACACCAAGGAAAGAATATCACTCACTCATCTAGAGCCCAGAAAGAGGAGGACACCCAACATCACAATTACAATGGTACTGCATTCCTGTCGTTAGAATGTATCACCTGATTGCCAAGTAAGCAACAATTTCAGGGCCTTCAGCTCAGCTGAGTCCCCGTTGTTGATATAGCCTGTTCGCATTGTCATCTGTCTGCTCATTCATTCATCTAAACCCAGTCCAGGCCTTTACATCTGCAGCATCCATGGACCCTCACTTGTGCCTCACAGCCTCTCAGCTCAGCTCAAACTGTGACTCTACAGCACTCAGACAACATTCAGAAAGTTTAATGACCTGACCCCCACCCCAGGCTCTTTCTGCATCTCTGTCAGTTCCCGCCTCCTTCTGCCGCTGCCATGTCTCTTCAACTTGAACTTGGATGTGGGCTCTTTAGTCCTTTCAGCCATTCTATAACTTTTACACACACACACACACACACACACACACACACACACACACACACCCTCTGTACAATGTGAGCTCTGAGTGTTAATATGAGTATAAGTTTGTAGTAAAAGAACATGTGTTTGCCTTGGTTGAATACCTAGGAAATCAGGACTACTTGGCAAATTATGGTCAATGAAATAGATGCACCTTGCAAATTTGTTGTTATTCAATAAATGTTGATGTTGTGTAAAGACGTAAGTGTGTTTGTCTCTGTTCTGATATACAATACCAATGACAGCTAAGACCTTGGCCGTATGACTTTCTTTGACAACTCTTCCTGTGTTTTTCTATGATCAGAGCAGAACATGTACTGATTGGCCATCTGGGGCCAGGAGGCTGAGAAACAAGGTCACTTGGACCCAGCCTGCATCCACGTTCTGCAGGCTCAGGGGTGAATGTGAACAAATGCTGTTTTAAGTCACTGAGTTTGGGTATGTTTGTTACCTAGTCTTAATGTGGTAATAGGTGGCTGATGCACACTGATACAAGTGTCCAGGTTTTCTGCTTATCATGTGCTACCTTCAGGAAGTCCTTCCTGACAGCTCTGGGCTCTTTACAAGGGCTCAGGCAGCTCCACCATTACTACAAGATTGTGCTATCCAGCCAGTGCTTCCAAAATGTTCAGGGCACTGAGGTGCAGACAGGCTGGCCTCCACAGGTGTGATCCTGGGGGACAGTAAGGAGTACATGTGGGCACATGGCCTGCTGACCTCATTGGCCACCTGCATTTCACAAAGTTATTTCTACTGTTGGACTCATTCCCAGGAAATGCTATCTACCTGGGACTACTGGGCTCCATGCCCATCTTTGTGGGCGTGGGGAAAATAACCATTTCCTCAATGGTTAAGCTGTGGTGTTTGTTGAGAAGGCTGGTGTCCAAGCAATGTTCATTCATCCCCACCAATGCAATTTGGAAATGAGAGACATCTTTCCCCCTCGCCCCTCCCCTGACATGCCAATGCTGCCATGGCTGGGCTGTCCCCTACTTTCTCATCCATGCTCACATCCTTGCCTGCCAGAGGTCTCTGCAGCCTGCCAGAACCTGTCCTGAGGCTACTTCTCCTGTTCAGATTTCTCATTGTTTTGTTCTTAATATGCTCGCGGTCCTCAACTCCTTCAGCTTTCTGGGCTGTTGAAAGCAAGCTTCGTTTTAGATATTTGGATAAGCATTCTTGATGTCCTGTAGAATGTGAGCTCCTAGGAAGAAGGGGCACAGTGAAATGAAAATGGCCTCAGGGGCCTGGTGAGAAGGCTCGGTGTATAAGAGTGCCTCCTGTGGCTGCCTGGGGACCAGAAGAACCCACACGGAAAGCTGGGCATCACTGTGCATGCTTGTAACTCTAGCTCTGTAGGAGGCAGAGGCAGGAGGGACATCCTTACCATCAGCCCAGTTCCAGCTTGAGAGAGCCTGTCTCAAGAGAATGAGATAGAGATTGATAGAGTGGGGCACCCAACAGTCTCCTCTGGTCTCCATGTGCATTCATGAGCACATGTACCTACACACATGTGCACATACAGTGCCCCCTAAAGAAAAATGGCCTCAGTAGGCTCAGATCACATGCCTCCTTATGGGGAACACTGTACTGCATCTGCCTGTGGCAGGTGTTCAGTCCAATAGATATTCTTGCTCAGCATTCAGCTGCAGTTAGAGGACAGAGGAGAATGAAGAAGAAACCAGGGGAGAGAGAGTACCACCCCTCACCTTCTTCCAAAAACATTTGTCTGGTCCTTGCTATGTGCTCTCCATGAATATGTAATCATGAGTGGAGAATCGTGTGTAGCCACTAAAATTGAGCTCATCTGCACACAATAGAAAGCCCAAGAGCAGGAAACTGTACAGAACAAGAGGAGGAGTAATTTCTCTTTCAGTCAGAAGTCCAGAAGCGGTCAGGGACGAGCTTGGATGATGGTTCTGCTTCCTTAGTCATCATGGAGGTTCCAGGCATTTTCCGATTTCTGGCCCGTTGTCTTTAGCTCATGGCTTCTGTCTTCAAGGTGGCTTCATCACAAGATGGTTGCCACAGTTCCTGCTATCAGGTGTCCTATACCAGACGACAGGGAAGAGGAGAAAAAGGCTACACCTTCCTATCATGGTTTGTAGATCATGTTCGAGTGGAGGGAAAGGTACTTGGATGGGTTTATAAAGGGACCAGGGCAACACGTAGTGCTGAAACCTTGAGTGAGATGAAAAATGAATGGAATCTCCATCAAGACTTTGAATGCTGAGGCCGTGGAAGCCTGCTCTTCCTGCAGAGACCTGTCTGCACTCTAGTTCATAGGTGGTAGAGAAGGGGTAGATGGACATGGCCAATTCCTGGAGACAGAGAACTCTGGAGAGACATTCAGCAATGCCAACTGGCAAGGAGCTTGTTGGGAGCTGGGACAGGGACCCCTGGGGACTCAAGACTGTCTTTCTGGTGGTGGTTGTAGCAGACCTGTAGGCTGCAGGGACGTAAAGGAGGGCTTCTGGGAAGGCCACTGCCTGTGATGAGGATGGATCTCAGGGTTGTTTACATATAAGGATTCAAAGAAGCCCCCAAAACAGGAGGGAATTCTCTTCTTCATCAAGTAAGAAATTTAAGCTCAGAGACAAAATGAGTGCTTTAACTCACCCAGCTAAAGTTGTGGCAAAATCCATCAGGTCTTTAGAATCCCGACCACTACATGAACATGTTTTTCAGAATGGTGGAGAGATTGAACAGGGTGCTGGACAGGGACAAGGTTAGCGGGAGGAGGAGGTCAAGCTGTGTGGGACTCTCCTCTCTGGTCACCATCATCCATCAGGCGGACTGAACACTGGCGGTGTCGTCCACTGAAGGCAGAAAGACATTGCGTGGCTGGGCATTTTCCTGTCTCTTTCTTCTGTCTTTCTCTGTGTCTCTCCTGAGTTCCACACCCCCTTTTGCCTCCATCATATTGAATCACCAGGGTGTGAAATATAATAAAGCATTGTACCGTTCAATCTGTCGGCTATTCCTTAAAGGTGTACTCCAGGTAAATATCCCCTTGGCCTGTGAAAAATGAGCTTACCTGCAACAAATGACTTTGATGAACCTCAGCAGCCAGCCTACTATCATTCTTTTCCAATTGGCTTCCCCAGCCAAGCTGATTTCTCCTGCACAAATTTGTCTTGCTGAAGGAAGAGTTTCTCTAATTCACTTTCCTCCTGATGCCCCAGATTCCTGCCTGGGCATCCCCTTATCCACCCACCATCCTCAGAAATGTCTTTCTTCCAGAGTCCAGGAGTTCCTCTCACGGTCATCAGATGCTTCACCGGGTCTATCAGAATCAGAATCCAGATTAATCAGCCCTTTCACGAGCACTTGCTGGGTACAGCAGACTGGAAGTGGGCCATCGTGAAATGCTCTGTCATGTTCTTAGTCCTGCAACTCAATACGTTGCTTCCCCTGGTCCACTAGGACCGGGCAACAGCACCCAACCTTCCTCCTTCAAAGGAGTGTCCAAGCAGCAAACACTTTGATGTGTGAAAAGGGTTCAAAAACTGTAAACCACCATGTGACTAGGAGGACTGGTGTTTTTATTGTGTACCTGCACTCTCTAGGAGATGTAAGAGAAGTAGGTATTGATCGTCACTAATCTAGCCAATATGTACAAAGCGTTAATTATGTGTCGCAATTGACACAGAGCAATGAGGGGTACTTTATGGAATTAAAAAGGGAAAACACGTACTCTCCCAGCACCTATATGATCCAATAGAGGATAGCATGGGGTACCACATGCTGATAACAAGCAATGCAGTTTGAGAGGTAAGCGGCTCTAGCCTGAGTGTCTGCTCTGCTGCGATAAAGTTTTAAAAATTGTGGCAATTTGGAGGATGAAATCTAGAACTTGGCATGCGAGGCAGGTGCACTACCGCTGAGCTACAGCCCTGGCTTGTAATGTTTAATTTTATTTAATTTTCAGATCAATGGTAAAAGCTAAGCATGAGCATGTGTTGTGGTTTTTCTGTGTCTATGGGGTGCACAGCGGCTATGATGGTCAGCGGTCACAAGAAACTTCAAAGACGTTGCCACCCACTTGGGTTTTAGGGAAAAAAAAGGAGGATTTGCATTGGGTCAGTTTGGACATAGAAGGCCAAGCATACTAATGCAGAGGTCGTGAGCATGTGAACTACACAGGGAGCAGGGACAACCTCTGGATGGACAGATGCTAAGATGGAGGGGGACAGCTGGACAGGGTCAGACCTCAGCAGGGCTCAAGCCTCAGGCTGGCTCATTCCTGAATGGGAAAGGAAAGGTGGAGGGCACAGCTTCGTTAAAAACAAGAAGTGGACCCTGGCCCGGCCAGGCAGCGGCTTTCTTGGCCCTCTGCACAGAAGCCTGACACTAATTAGGTTCGTGAGGCAGGTGGTTCTCGCCCTTCCTTTGGCCTCAGTTCCCCATCAAGAAGAGGAAAGGGTTAGAAGACGGGTATGTGGAGGCCTCTTCCTTCTGACTGTGAGACGTCTTGGCTGTGATTCCATCGTGACTCTGAAGCACGTGTGTATGCAGATCACAGCCGGGTACCTGCGAGGGCTTTTCTCCTCTGCCGTTGCAATTTTAGATAAGTCCTGAATGCCTCTTTATTCTCAAATATAAAAACATCGAGAAGATTAAGCCACAGCCTGTCTCATAATAATCTGGGCATCCAATTCCAGCTTTCTGATGAAGTCACCACTGTTAGAAGAAAATTGGAAAGTTTAGTATTTGCAAAAAATGAACAAATAACCCTCCCCGCTTCCCACCAATGATGCAGAATGTTCCGGCACCTCACGTTTCTCTCTCCAGCTTCTTAGTCATGGAGCTTTACTTGGGGATGTGTGAGGTTTCTGCAAACTTGCTGTGGTCAGTCTTCGTGTGGATCTAGTCTCTCCTTCGAGGGTAGAGCCCGGGCTGGGATCACAGTATAATTTGTGGCTTTTGCAAGACAGATCACAAAAGCCAGTACAAAAGGGTCCATTTCAAAATTTCATGAAGAGTCATGTCCTTTGTAAAGCAGAGGACAGCAGCCAAACCTTTTCAACACAGGGTTGCCCCGTAAGAATTGTCAAGACACCTACTGTCACCCCCGTTTCATAGACGAAGAAGCTGAGGCCAAAGTGTGGGAAGGGACCGGCTAACCACTAGCACTCAGAAACTGCTTCAGCCTCCGGCTGGACCTGTGCCCCATGCTGACGCTAGCAACTGGGAGCACACACTTAGCATTTGCTGTGAGCCAGGCTTTGGCCCGACCACTTTGCATGTTCTCATTCACACACACCTTCTAAGGAGCCTTTGAAGTGAGGACTACTGCCCTCTCCCCATTATGAAGAGGAACAAGCTGAGGGCCAGGAGTGCTAAGCAACTTGCCCAAGGCCCCGAGGCCACTCAGTGGCATAACTGGTTCCAGAGCGCTGTGCTCCCATGGTGCTCCACCCTCTTCTTTGGTTCCGAGATAACTACAGAGATAACTCCTTGGGGCATCTGACCAACAGACACCCACTCTACTATTCCTGGGCCCCTCTTTACTCCAGGTCGAAGCCAACACTGATCTTTTCCCAAAGGCAGCAGCAAGAGCACCCAGTGCTGGGGACAGTGGCCCAGGGGAAGGAGCGGCATTGTTATAGAGGATGTGAAGGACAAGGGATTCCTCTCCTACTTCCTTTCCTGTCCCTCGCCTATAACTTTTTATCAGGTCCAATAGTCTAAAATCCCTCCAGCTCATGGGGCCGAGTCCCCTCTCTGTGTTCTCCATTGGAACCCACGTCATGCTTCCCTCTTTTAGCTGGTCCCTCTACTTCTCTTTACTCTTCTGTGAGCTCACTGCTGCCTCTTCTGATGCTGGGATGCTCCGGAACAGCCCTGTCTAGAACCCCCTCTTAGCATGAATGGATGGAGAAACTGTTAGCCAGGAGCTATTAGCTGGTACTCAGGTATCAAAGTTCTCCAGAGAAGCAGACATGCATGCGTGTCTATGTGTTCCTGTGCGTGCTTATTTGTTGTCAGGCGTTGGAGTGTGAGAGCAGTCAGCAAACTGGACACCCAGGCCCCAGCTCAGCAGGAGTTCTTTCTCATTCAGGACTTCTGAGGATTCAGTGAGGTTGCTCACAGTGGAAAGGCCATCGCCTTCACCCAGAATCCATTGATTTAAATGTTAATCTCGTACAGGACTTTTTTTGGGCAATGCTGGGGCAGTACTCATTGTTCACTGCTGCGCAGGTGGTGTGCTGGCAAGAAGGGCAGGCGGAATGTTAGGGAAGACGACTGGTCCTCAGCTAACACCTTCCTCCCGAACTGGGAAACTTCCAGGGTGTGTCTGTGTCCCTTACACCATTCCTCTGCATGCGAAGAGGGAGTGGTCTCCCAAAGGGAAGCTGTGTTTCTGGAGTCCTATGCCAGTAAGTCACCTGTAGTCATGGAGCTAAGACTGCATCTTTCCGCCTGGCAATGGCGAAGCAGCTTCTCCCCCAAACTGTGCTCAGTTCTGGTCATCTGTACGGAAGGAAGGATATTTATGAACCTTTA